>NW_010397358.1:41688-61021 GCF_000710305.1 Buceros rhinoceros silvestris
TGTATTTAAACTTATTTTTCAACACAGGTTGGAAAAATCATGGGTTCTAGTGAGGCAGTCGCCGTACTTGAGAGGTCTACTGAGATTTACAGCTGAGGTGCTACTCTGTGGGCCATGAGGTCTGAAGAAATTGTTTTGGGGGGCGATGAAGAGCTCTGATCATCTCCTCTGCTCTCTCCTGAGCCCCAGGTACCTGCTACCCTGCAACTGTCTGGGACAGTTCTCTGATTTCTTACACTTTCTATGTTCCTTACATTTGTATGTTAACGGGCTTTACTGCCTTGTTTGTTATGTGTAATAGAAACCCCGTGAGACATAAGCCTCCGGCAAGTTGGTCCCAGCCAGCAGCCAAGCACCCGCACAGCTGCTCGCTCACTTTGAATTGCCGCAGGTTACTCTTAGTCCTTTCAGTGGGATAATGGGTGGCACCGGCTACGAAGGTCAGTGGTTTCTTTCTGCCTTTCCTTGTTCCTTACTCTTTTCTTCTCTGATCCTTCCTTCTTACCCATTTCCCTTGCTCCAGCATGGGTTGTTCCCAGGCTGCAGTCCCCTGGGGGTGACACCAGCTCCGCTGTGGAACACCTTCTACTGTTTTGGCCTTGGAGGTCTTTTCTTTTTTGTTTTTCTCCTTTAGCATTTACTGTCCTTTCTTAAACACACTTTCCCAGAGGTGCCACCATTGTGGGTGGCTGCTGGGCTCAGCTGTGCCCTGTGGTGGGTTTGCTGGAGCCTGCTGTAGCTGGCTGTGTCCAGAATGGGGTGGCCCCAGCCTCTCCTTGAGAGGGCTGCCCTGCAGTCCTTGCTGCCAGCACCTCGCCATTTATACCCAATGCATCTCCCTACATTTATGGGTTTTAGATCCCGATTATTGATTTCCAAGGTCTGTTTTAAAGAGATATTTATCTGTGTGGGAATGTGTACTAAGCAAAGTTGTTACACCAGCAGGTGACATTAATTTAGTCATAATTCGTATCCTGCCTATTTAGATTCTGTCTACAACTGCTACACCTACTCTCCCGTTGAGAAATCAAAAGCAGCTGTTATCTGTCCTGACACTTCTGGAGTACAAATTGCTTCAAAAGTAGCAAGAAGTGGATGTCAACAGGGCTGGAGTTCAGCTCTCACTTTGGCTTTCTCAGCAGAGGGACAGCTGCTCCCCTCCAAGACCCCGGTAAGACTCATTAGCAGTTTGCCGGGTAATTCTGGCAGAGGCAGCAAAGATCAGAGTTGAGGCAGGGCAGATCTGCTGTCCTTCAGCACAGTTAGTATGTGCTAGAGTTTGGTTTATATCTTGTGTTTTCAGCAGCTGGCAGAATAGATCTGGGACTGGGACTTGATTTTATTTAACTTACTTGCAGCTGAAGGAAACAGATACTCCTTTTCAAAAAATCCCTCTGATGCTTTTTCCATGCAGTAGCTGAACATGGTAGAAATAATAATCAATTAATCTTCATCAAAATTCTATGAAGAGGGCCATCTGAATGCTTAGCTTTGAGCAAGAAAGCAAACACTGAAAACTTGTGATATGCTCAAAATCACAAACACTGTGGCAAAATCTGAAATCAAGATCTAATCTGGGATAATTGACTGCACTGAGACTCCAATATCCCCTCAGAGAGGAGACAAAGAAGAGGTTTGCAAACTTGCTGGATATTCAGAATGAGTTACGACCCCAAGGTGCCAAGTTCAGACCCCCAAAACTTTCACGTTTCAGTCTTCTGCCTTGCAATGTGAACTAAGAACGAACTGTGATCCATCTGAACAGAAATGATTTTGCTGTAGGTCTATCTGCTGCTCTGCTGGACTATAAATGGCAATTACTTTTCTGTGATTGTTGTTTCAGTGCCCTACTGACAAGTAAAAGCATACACGAGTAGTGCAGATTATCGCAAGCACAAATGAGCAACTGCAGAGAGATTATTCATTACGCCCTGCCACAGCTCAATCACAGAATTAATTTGTTTCAGATGCTGAATGAAGGTTTTGAATTTTGTTCCAAAGAATCATGCTAGTGACTACTGACATGGGGAATAACTGCTGCCTCTGTGGGAGTGAACAGCGGGTGAACAAAACACTAAGTTCAGAGTGATTTTTTTTTTTTGCCAGTTTTGATCCAGTTCATTAGCAAGGTATCTAGGCGAGGGAATCCCATATGCCTGGGGCTGTGCCACAGTCATTTTGCCTGTATCCTCTAGCTAAGAAAACTTGAAAGAGAAAGAGACAAAGGCTTTTGTTCCATATTATGTGCAGTGCTATTTATTCTAGAGAGCTTCTCTCACATTGACATCCTGGGCTAAGAATTTCATCAAGGCATATTCTAAATTATTACCATAATGTTCATGGGCTTTGAAATATTCAAACAGGGTTCATCATGCCCAAATGACATTAGAAAAATGTAGTGTTTTGGAGAATGAATGAGTTCATTTTATAAGATTCGAGACAGAACTGTAGTGTGAGGAGATAAAAATAGAGAAATTGTAGCTCTGTGACAATTGTTCTGACAGATCCAGGATTTCACCTGATATGTCCAGACCTGTTTCATCCAACAGGGCCATGGAAAGCATCTTTCATGCTGACAGAAGAAATTGCCTTTGGTATTTTGTCTCCCCTTTGTGCGTATGAGATATCCTATGCCTCAAACTGCATCACATGGAGGACTGCAGTTTACAAAGCCTCTACCGGATTGGTGTGAGTACACAACATGCAAACCAGAAAAGGAATGGAACTGGAGAAACAAAATAGTTTCAACTTTTAAGTAGTATGAACACTGAAAGCAGCTAATTGAAATCTGTCAGGAGCTAATATGGTAACAAATAAAAAGAAAGAATAAGCAAATTAAATGGAAACATGAGGGCAAGAAAGGAAAAAAAAATTCAGAAAAACCCTACAGGAATAGATAAATATATCAGAAGGACATATTGCTTTTCATTAGAAGTGTGTTCTGGAGTAAAGCTACGAACTAGTGACGCTTTTAATTCTTTCTAGGGCATCTGTAAGTTCTATGTGATGTTGCCTATGAGAAGCAGCACCCATCTTCTTTCATATCTCCTACAGACTAGACAGAAGAGACACAGTGATCTCTTGTGGAGATGCTACCTAATGCTTATCCTGACTTGATTCAAAACAAGCCATCCAAGCTTAAAGGAAGAGACTGCTCATCAATGGAATTTTTAAATGGCCACATAGGTACCCAGCTGATGCGAGCAGATATATGTGCCCTGTGCTTCTGTATGGTGCATGGCCAAGAGCAATACTTGGTGTCATAGCAAGCAAACTTTTCTACTGTGATTGCTATGGTGATCTAGCATAGACCAAGACCTGTGTCTGGGAACACAAATATGCAAGTACCCGTCATAACAGGTTACTTTTCCCCCCTATTTTATCAGCCTCTGGAGTCTAAAGTCTGAAAGTGCTGTAGGTCAAACTGGCAGACAAGGGGGCTTATGGCTTTCAGCTGTGGTAGCTGGTGTGATCCAAATGAGCAGAGAATAATGGTATGGTGATGGTTTCCAGCTCTGTGAAGGAAAGCTCCTGCTGATTTGGAAGTTCTGCTTCATGAACACCACATGTCTATACGGAACTTTCTCTTCTATTTATCTTAAATTTCCTATGAAAGCCACTTCTATGTGAAGGGATAAAGAAGCTACGTGCTTAAAAAGGAAATCAAACTTCAGTGCTTAGAAATATGTTTATTCAACTGTGAAGTCTATTGTTGAAATAAGGGTTGACAGACGTTAGCCTTATTTTATCACTAGTTTTATGAATGCCAGGACTGGAAATGCTCTGAAGGAGCTGATGCCAGCAGTAATCTGAGCCATCAGCCCTCAGTTGAACGTGTCCTGGGAAGATTTATTCTTGCTAATTCCAGACTTCCCACAGCAGATCTTAATGAAAAATATTCCAAATTTCAGTGACAATTCCAAGTAACTGACTGAGATGAAACAAAGTGCACCAAGAGCTTCATTCAAAGAAGAGGGCACCTGAAATAGGACTTAGGGGAGATGCAGGTGCTTACCTCCAACACTGCAGCCCTCAAGCTGCATTTCTCTCAGCTGCAGCCTAATGCCAGATGTGCTTAAAATATGTTGACATCCTAGCCTTTTACTTCCTAAACAGCCAAAGTTTGACTTCTGCTCTGTCCAGAACATTCTTCTTTGTGGTAATAACAATCACGTAGCTGCCATACTGTGCCTAAACCTAAGAGAATGTCAAATATGAGCAGCCTTCCTCATTCTGACTTGTTTGAAAGTGTTAATGCAGTAGGTGATGGCAAAAGGTCACACCTGCTCCAGGATGGTGTCATACACATCCTGCAGCAGCAATGGCCTTTATCCTCAGCTGGCACCGTGCCTCTTTAATGCAGCAGTCCAGTGAATGCATTGCTCAGTCTACTTGTGGGGTTGTTTGTCTGATGAGGGTAAGAACTGCAAGGCAAACCTATTTCTGGACAGGAAATCTCTCTTGCTGAGACTATGTCACTTTGCCTAAAAGTAATTTGAGACTCATTTTAGTGTGGGGCCTCTAAAATGCTCCTTAATTTCACTAGATGAGTCTTCCTGATCTATCTCTGGCACCTTTACTTATACACACGCACACACACATTTGATTAATAAACTTGAAAAATCTTATGAAATCAGAAAGACTCAAAGATCCACTACAGGTCAATGCCATGTTCAGCTCCATGGTCTGTTTATATTCTCATCACATATGAGAATATGTGAAGAGAGAACAGACGCAAAACCATCTGATTGATTAATGGGATACGTTTACACACAGTTTCATTGTAAATATGTAAAGCGAACTATTCACAAACAGCATAATAGGCAAGATTTTTTTATTAAAGGAATTTACAGATAAATTCTGCTAAAACTGTTTATTTCATAACTTCCCTGTCAAGGATTTGCAAACACCAAGTACAGGTGAAATTCACTGAAATAACTTGCTTTCAAATATATTTATGTGCAGATACGTGCAGAAAGCACATGGGAGGCAGAAATAATTCAACGGTTTATTTGTTTCTATACAACAAAATCCCTATGTGAGTTTTGGAGGTAGTGAAAAAAGAGCAGAACTTTCATGTTATCTAGAAGCATCTTGATTTACTGCACCTCATAAGCACTTACAGGCCAGATTAGAGAATTTTTTTTTTCCCAGCAGGAAAGCTGAATGGGATTGCTGTAGAGTACTGCTCCACCAGAATACAGGAAAGTGATATACACTGCAGCTGTGTGAGAGGTGGTCCTCCTGCTCAAGAGGCGAGGCTACAGGCTTTTCCACCGCTCTAGGCATGCTTCTGCCCTGGAGCACTAGCTTTGATCTAGAAGTTATGAAAATCTGTTCCATAGCACTACAGAGAATGAGTTGCAGGGCCATTTATAACAGCCAGAATAATTCAGTTGTGACCTCTTCATGTTCCCATAAAATTGTTTTTCCCTCGGCATCAGGAGATGAGTCAGCAGTAGTGATAACAAGAGTTAGAGGAAGACTGGAAAAAATGAGTGTCGAAGTACTTTGGCAGTGAAAAATTAAGCTTCAAAGTGATTTCTTCATGGAACATTTTTTCTCTTCCCAGGACACCAAATTGACTGACTGTTAAAGAAAGAAGAAAAAGAGTGAGAGAGGAAGAAAAGGACTTGGATGATATTTCTCAGTGTCTGCCAATACCTACATGCTTTTGGAAAAGTTGTGTAACACAACCTGCCAAGAGCCCCCTGTTTGAATAGAGGTAAGTAATCCTTTCTGTTTGGTGGTATGTTTGTGGTTTTGCAGAACTGACCCACAGGGCCTCATTTTCAACCGGTGTAACAGGCTGCGATGTCTGTGAAGCCTGTGAGGATCAGGAAATTGTTCTCTGAATGCAGCTTAACAGACCACGTGCCTGTCCAGAAATTACCATCATCAGGTTACCGTCAGGTCTATCATTTTTCCTGTAGGACATTTTGAGTAATGGAGAACCTTGAATATTCTCTTTCTTGAAGGAGAATCTGCCTCTGGTGATAAAACATACAGGTAGTATGTCAGGGAATTTGCTATATGACGTGTTATGTTTGAAATAATTTAAACAAGGGTGGTTGCAAAGATTTTTTTTCTTGTTTGCGATGTTTTAAATGTAATTTCTTCAGACTTTTTAAATTTAATCTTCATGATAATTAAAAATGGTGTTGCGAAAGTTTTTCACTACAGATAATAGTAACACAAATTTTCAAATAGAGCAACATAACTTTTAATATTTAGCTACTTTTGTTTCATGGCCTTTGAATAATGGCTATGAAGAAAAAGGCAAGGAAATAAAGACAAAGAAAAGGAAAGGAGATAAACTAACTTATCTCCTTTTCATGACACTTGTAAAATAATTTCTTTGCCCCTTGTCCATGACAATGAGAGACAAAACTGAAGAGGCACATTTGTATGTGTGAGTAGTTTATGTCTAGGGAGCATGTGTATCCTAAAAGGACCCCTCCAAGCATCCAAGGTTGACACCAACACTGAAAACTGCTGCCTGAGCCTAGACCGGGCAACCTGCCTTCTGAATAACAGTTTGGCGGTATAGCAGTGGGATGGAACACCATCTCCTTCCTGAGGTTTGGGCCCCACTTGCTATCCAAAGCTTCTGCTCTGACAGAAGCTGCATTCATATAATGGAGCCATCAGATCCCCTTGCACAGATATAGGTTGCACATGGTCGCACGTCTGACAAAAATCTCTCGTCAGCTCAGGGCTTTTATTGGCTGGGATATGTGTGTTTGATGGTGGAGGACAGTGCATCTATCCTCTCAGATCTCCTTGGCGCAGAACTTTCCTACGGTGGTGCTTTGTGTAGTTGAGTCAAAGGAGGTTCTGTGGCACCTATCTGAAGATATGTAGTGCCCCAGGGGACTTTCTTGGGATAAACAGGGGAAAGTAAGGAGCTTTGGGCATGCTCGAAGGTAGGTAGCAGCTGAACTAAGATGCTGAGACTCTAATGTGTCTAAATCTTTTGGTGGATTACACCCTTGTGATTTTAAGCAGAATACTCCAGAAATATCCTTGCTGTAGCTGTCTGCTCAGTTGATAGCTTGCGTGCTTGAGATATTAGAAAAGTGTGATGAGGTACCAGTGAAGTAACTGTGTGCTGCTATCTTTTCAGACTATACCAGAATATGCACCCCGAGGCGAGCAGCATCCACCCGAGGGTGTCATCCTTGTTTTGGACTGCCTCTGAGAGTGAAAATTTGCCTGTTTTAAACAGTCTGCAGATAATGTGTGTTGCTGTGACTCTAAAATGATGTTTATTGTAGTAATGAGTCTAAAAGAAGAATCGTGTTTCATAAGGCGTTTATCAGGAACTCTGCCCTCAATATTAGCTACTTGAAACTAGTAGGTGGTAAAAAAAAAAGGCTATTGCTGTTCTGTTTTACTGTTCTGTCTTGCCCTGTCCTGTCTGTACTGTTTGAGAATCTGACTTTGCACACCAGCAAAATCTTTGCCTTGATCGACTTCTCATAATCACAGACACCTAACAAATTAGCTGGGTTTTGGATGAAATCCACTGAGAGGACTATAACATCCCAGTTTTCTTCAACCTAGAGCTGTGAGAAACAGTCACCGCAAAACCAAAAACTTCTGAAGTGAGCTTAGGCTGAACATAAGATGCACAGAGGGATTTACTGTTGGTTGAAAATAATGTCAAACTCTATTTTGACATACTTTTGACCTGAAACCTGACAATGCTCAGATATTTTGACTCTAATTACTTCGAGACTACAAAGCGAGAAGTTAAAGAAAGACTCAGAAACTGCAAAGGTGGCATGAAGAGCTCAAACGTAACACAAACTTGCTTTGGCTTTCATGCTCGAATGAGCTAGGTGCTGCTTAGCCTCTCTGTGTCCCCGTAAACAACAGGCATATTATTAAAGCATTGTGTTCTATTGCAAGCATGAACACAGACTAGTATACTGTCAAGCCTCAAAATAATCAAGTCAGTTTTATATTCTCAAAAAAAAAAAAAAAAAAGTCATCAGCTGTGGGGCTGGGAGTGTTACCAGTGATTTTCCCAAAGATTTGCTCAAAAGCATTCATTAGAATCCCAACTGATACAGAACTTTCCTGGCTATCTAACTCAAGCTGTTTCTTGCCCGGAGTTGCCTTATCACTGTCAGGCCAACTCAGACTTTGACCCTGAGCAAAAACTTGGAAACAATCTCATGCAGTGTATTTGTGTTGTCCCCTATTTTAAAAATAAATAATTTTTTTATCATCTCATATTGCATTAGGAATGCCTACAAACGATCAATGCCCAGCAGCAAGTAGAAATAGCAGCACGATTTTCTTAGTTATTTTGTGCAGGTCGAATTCAGTGGAAAGCCACTATCAGCTGGAGAAGAGGCTGTGCTGCACTTGCAGATGAGAATACTCTCGGGAGAAAAAAAGCTTTTCTCCATGGAAGTGTTATTGCAGAGGATCAGAGTAACATTTCTAGCTCTCTGAATAGTTCAAATTCTGAGAGCTGCAGTTCCAACCCTGCAGGAAAGGAATCGGTCATACACATATATGTGAATTCTCCCACAGGAATAAAAGCACAATAAAAGCAAAGAAACATTTTGAGGTGGCAAATCCTAACTTCTTTTTTATCAGGGTGAAATTTTCTGTCTGGAGAGAAAGAACATCTTATTCTCTCCCCTGCTGCTTCTTGCTCCTTATTGGAAGCTCCCTAATTGGAAGCTGCAGTATAAATGTGCAAAGAAGGATATTCTTTGAGCATACCTCAAGGGTGAGCTGTCTAACCAAGGAAACAATTTCATCCGGGCTGTTGTGAGAAGAGCCTGGCTCAACAGAATACCTATTTCACTGCTGGGCAGAGCAAATGACAGCAAGGACAAAAGCCTCTAACACCTGAAACTGCAATACATTAATATTCATATTTTGTGGGGGGTTTGTTTTTTTTTTTTTTTTTTTGTAGTCTGCTACATAATTATTTGCCATTAATTTGGACAGCTAAAGTTCCAGCATTCTGCTTTTATCACTGCTTCAGATTAAAACATACTGGAATGACTGGAGAAAGAAGACATAAAATTCCAAACTAGATCTGTTCCTTGCTGCAGAGCAGGCTATGCTTTCAAAACGTTTCCATCATACACCTTGCATTTTGCACTCACAGGTGCACAAGGGGAATTAGCAGTTTTCAAAGACAAGTCTGACAGTTTAGCAGTGCTCTTGGCAGGGGGACCACGAAGAAGCATGCCAGCCCAAAGACCTACCCACTTGGATGCACAACATAGATGGTTGTGCTAAATCATGAATGTCAAGGTGCTTCCAGAAGAGTATGTCTAAACTAAAAAATGGTTAAGCCTATTTCACTACCAGGAGTGCCACAGCTGTACCAATGCCAAATTACTATTGTAAATGGGGCACAGCTTTAAGTACAATGGTCTTGATGCAGCAAGTGTTAATGTTAGAAATATACCAGCTAAAAGCATTGGAGTTTTTCAGGTGTTTAAAATTAAGCATATGCATGTTTTCTGTGTAGTGTTTTGGAAGAGTGTAACTATAACTGAACCAAACTCCAGATGCCCTGTTTTCATTGCTGACATTGTTTGGAAGTTGAGAGTAATATTCGTCATCAAAGACAAACAAATGGAGGATGACTCAGTCTCATCCACACTCCGAGGGGAAGAATCCAAAGGGAACTGGATTTCCCTGTTTAGAGAAATCCTCACAAAGAGAAAGGAATTCACATTCGTCTGAAACAGTGAAATGCAATCCTGTTAAAATTTCTGCAGTTATTCAAAACTAGGTCTGAGGTTTTTAGGTCAAACACAGCTGATTTTTCTCTCACAGAGAAAAGCTGAAGGAAAGGCTTGATATTATGAGAACTTCTGCTTCTTGAAGAAACACACAATGACACCAGTTTCATATGTTCTTTCTTAAATCAGTGAAAAGCACTTTTCAGATATCATCAGCACAGCAACCTCAACTTTCTGCTACTTAAGCCAAGAGCAAAAGGTACATCCCTTGAAAAGTCCGCAGTGAATTAGACTTTCCATCGAAACCACTGCTTTAATACTGACAGCTTAATTTCCTTACGTGCTTGCTGTCCTAGTTCTTATTACAGATAGTGAAATATATGAAAAACAATATGCTGAGTGAAATGATTAAAAAAATTGGAAGATCTCATCCAATGCTCTCCTGGGTAAATGCAAGTTTAAATGTTCAAATACTGAGATTGTTAGAGTGTCTCAGAAATATCCTTCATTATCTTTTATTAACTAAATATCTCACCTTTCCTGGTTAAAGCCCTGTTCATTTTCTTGAGTAAGTGCGTGAACAAAGCTTAATCGATGGTGACAAATAAGCCATAAAGAACCTCATGAGTACCAAAGGGCCATTAACCTGCCATAGTTTGAGCTTCACTTTCAGCACAGTAAGTAGAAGTTAGCTGTAATTAATATAAAAAATATTCTGATCATTTTCAAATAACTATTAGAAGGGGCATAGCTCTGAACTGTTTTCATGATACTGAAACATCACCTTTTCTAAGATGGGCCAGCAGTAAATTTTTACAGCTGTGTGATGGGATTGGCCGAGCCTCCGCTGTTATTCAGTTTCTCTGAGCAGAGAAAGTAGCAACACTGTTGGTTATCAACACGAGAATTGCCGTGGGGTTTCATCAGGAGGGAAATGTAGCAGGGCTCCGCTGGATTCAGGGACAGAATACTGAGGAGATTGAGAGAACTGTGGGGATGATCCCCATGAACTTCTGGCCAGGAAGGGACAGGAAAGAAAGGTAATACTCCGAAAGAAAATTTTGAGTCACGTTTTCTGAACTGCAAAGCTGCATGTAGTTTGTGGAAGGGTAAAATTAAACTGCAGAAAACCGACATGTGAAACAAATCTGGACCAGAAAGGCTTGTGAGTTGAGCACAGTGCCCACTTCAGTCATGTAAATCCTCATGGTGGTGATCTACTTTCAGTACAAAAGTTGACTCAGAGACGTTAATCATAAACAGCAAACAGAGAAGAAAAGAAAAGTTAATGTAATATTCAAACTGAGTCTAAACAAAATGTGTTTCAGCTAAATAATGTATTTGAAATATATTGGACTCTGATTTGGGATTATTTGTGATTTTCCTGGGGGCAGTATTAGTGCTGCAACAAAAGGGATGAGACTCAGTGCTTGATTTTAAAAAGTTGGGCTTTCAAAGCCCAATTTACTGCCCAGCAAGGCTCTGCAGGCTGGTCTTCCCAGCCACAGCAGTTCCCAGGTTTGGAATGCTGAGGCGAGAGCCTTGGCGTGCAAAGCAGTCCAACCGCAGCTGAATATAAGGTCACAACCAGGAACATATGAGATGAATAAATCTTTATTGGGCAGGGCTGCAAAACATTAGGTAATGGGGCCAATGACAAAAAAGAACTCTTTCTGAATCATACTCCAGAACACTCACCAAAGCAGGAGTTCAGGCCTCTAGCAAGGGGCAAAACTCATGTTTCTGATGCTGATACGAAAAAAGGAAAGAAAAAGACAAGCAACAGGTTTCTTCTGCTTGTGTAAGTCCATGCATTGTGCACATCAACAGTGTTTCAATCTGCAAGAGCTCATGGCGGTTTCCATAGTTCAGGCTGGATGCACAGTGCTAAGACAATCCTTCACAGTTCTCTTCCAGCTTTCACCACTGTATTTGCCTTCTGCCCTCTTCTCACCTTCTTTCTCACCTACAAGTAGAGAAATAAAGCTGAGAAAAAACAGAAAACCAAAAAGCCCCAAACCTTCAACTTTTGGTGAGATATTTCAATACTTGTTTCCACCCTATACTGGGGTGGAAAGTTGAAATACCTCTTCTCCCTCTCCCCATGGGAAAAAAGAAGTTGTGAGAACTCTGCTCAGAATGAATGACATACTTAATTGGAATTAATTTTTCTGTTGAATTGTATTGTGCCCAGGGGAGATGATCACACAGTTGCTGAGTGAAAACTGAGCATTCTGGCTATTCAGGTCAGATATCAAAGAGCCTGTGGGCTACAAGTTTGAGATCCCTCCACTCATTTATTGATACATACATACATCATGAGTTATTTCCTCCCATGAGGGCAAAGACTAATGTCCTGTAAAGGAAAAGAGCTGCTAAGAGGTGGTAAGATCTTGAAGAAAAGGCAAGGTTGTCAGAGTGAATCCATACTGCTGAGAGGCTGGCAGCCACTGGTGGGATGCTTTGGGCCCTGCTTGGTTCTGCTTGTATCTCTTTCTGGCCCACCTTGTTCCAGAGGTCAGCCCTGGAACAACCTAGCAACCCTGTTAGCCCTGCCTTCCTCTCTGTGTCAAGTGTGGCCTCTTCTGCTCTGGGAGTGCAGCACTTCCTATCCCAGAAATGCTCTGAATTAAATCATTAACTTCTCATGTCAGGACTGACTGGGGTCTTTTTTCCTCTCTTTTCTGAACACTGCCATAAAGAAAGTGCAGTACAATACAGAAAAGCAAAAAAGCAAGAGACAATGGGCCTGTACAGGGTGTGCAAAATCCATGAATAAACTGCTACTTAGAAAAATGTATTTCCAAGAGTAATCTGAAAAAAGAAGAAAGGAGGTGTTCAGTCAACCACAGTTAAGGCATTCTTCCAGTCTAGTGGGCTATCTATTGGTCTGTTGTCAGAGAGGAAGGGATGTGAAACAGGTACTAACACATTTTTTCTACTGCAGGGAGATGTTGTGAGATGTAAGTTGTGCATTAAAATGAGATTCTTTTAATAAAAATGAGTGTTGCTGAAACTGAATTGGTGCAGTTTGCAGAGAGTGGAGTTGCATTTTGAATATGAAATTCTGCTCTTCCTTTTTCTATTATTTGTATGACTGCTTACAAAATATCTGGTGGATTCAATTGAGTCTGTAATGCTTCAAAAGGCTTTAAAACTCGTATTGTGAGAAAGGATGTAAAATGACTTTTGTGTGTAAAGAGACATGTAATGATCTCTGAATTTACATCAGACACAAGAACAAAGCAGCATCAGCTTAAAAAGAATATAGCAAAACCAAAGGAAATCTCTTTCTGATAAAGCTCAGAATTCAGTTACGAGAATATCTCTTATGTCTGCTCCCCACTGTTAAGGCTGTGCTGCCTTTGACAGCAAATGTTGTCCAGTCTTGTCATAATTCCTTTGGGCTTGCTGCTACTGGTTTTTTCTCTAGGAAATGGTTCTAGCTTTAAGAAGCCTAAAGATATGACCATTAGAAAATGAGCTGCAATATCTGAAATGCTCTGCAGCTAAACAATAACAATTTACAGTAATTTCAACCATGGTTAAAGTGTCATTTGTTCATTTTGCACAGTTCAAATGACCACCCAGACTCAGTTTTGCACAGTAGTTCACATGTTGTCTTTGAGCATCATCCCACCATGCATTGATCTCTTCTGAATAGCCTTTCTTGTTTGCTTTCTGCACTTCGGATGTGGGGAGAGGGTGTATCTGGAATCAACTCACCTGTACAAATAATACTGCTGCTTTGCTTTGATCTGAACTTTCCTGAGGTAATTAGTGGGTGCTAGACCAAAGTGCTCTACAGAAATCTCTCTTTTCTCTCATGCTGTCCTATCATCTATAGAATCAATTTTCTGACTCAAAGTCAGCATCCTCATCTTGTACATTGCACCCTGAAGACTCACCATTTATATCACGTGTGAGGAAAACTAGCTGTCATGTTATTTAGGGAGTAGTGTAGTTGTAGTAGTTGTATAATACGTGAAGAGAGTGGACTCAATGCCAGAAGACTAATGTGGAGAAAAACAGGGAAGGCAGACTGCAGGCAAATAACACTGTGTTCACTAGTAACTTCCTGTGCCGAGATGCCACTGTGCTGAAATAGATTACAATTTATATTAACATGAAAAGCCAAAGGAGCTTTATTTCCTTTGACAAAGTCAGGTTGATTGGAGATAAACTGCATTTCAATGCATGTTTTGAGTTACTGAATGCACCCAGAAAAATACAGCCTGACTACTCTGCCTTCCCTGGCAATGTTTCTTATCCTGGTTGGCTCCACCTGAAATTTCATGCACATACCAGAAAAATCATTGGTACCTCTCCAGTCTTCATGGGAAGCTGCCCAAGAGCTGCCCCTATGCTAAACTGGGCTGCAGGCCGGCATGATTTCATAGTGCACAATTGGGCAACTGATAAAAATTTTGTTGGGCCAGAAATAGGAGTCCTTCCTCACTGGTTGTAATCACTCATGGACAAAGATAATATTTCTTATGCAAGAAAGTACACTACTGAAGTTCATACCTTTTCTTCATGTTTATACCCTTCAAATATTTGCAGAGAAGATGATGATCATGACTGTTTCATAATTTTATCCATGCTTAGTCAGAGAAGGGTGTTGTATTCATCTTATAAAACCTCTCTTTGTTTAGTAAGACAGTCTCTCTAGCCCCTTAATCATGTGTGTTGCTGTATTCTGATAATCTCTCTCATTTGTCTGTGGTATGGGTCTCCGCCTTATGCACGAGGTTCCCCAGGAGATAAGTAAGCACTAGCACTCTGTGAACGGGAAAAGGAGGAGGGAAGAACTTTGTGGTGTGAAAGAGCTGAGCAAAAGCAAGGAGCACCCATTAGGTGGAATTCACACCCGTTCAAGGAATGACTCTTTTAGTGACCATTGGAATTATCAATCTCTTCATTTGAGGGCTGAAGTGTGGGATTTATTTTAGGATAAGGATGATTAGGATGTTATTTTATGCTGCATATGGGTCCATTAGGCTGCCTTTAAACTCCTGTTGTGGATAGGGGAAAAGAGAAAAGGCTTCTGAAAACAGGCTAAGAGTGATAGATGTTTTTCAAGCCGTGGTCTGCTGACTCCTTCTAAGGAATTTCCAAAATGTAGCTAACAAAAGTACAAGTTCAAATTCACTGTACAGGAATCTGTAGCTCCACTGGATAGCTTTGAACAGATCTGAACACTGAAAAAGGTTGATCAAACACTGCTGTAGAGAATAAAAACAATAAGAAAAATGTGTTTTTCAGAAAAACAGAAGGTAGAAAGTTGCAAATGTTGAATAGCTTTTACATGTTACTAATCTAGCAAATTAATTTAGTGCCCACAAAATTTACGTGATTCAAGACTGGCTGATGGGATGGATGCGGCTGCACAAGGAATGCTGTCTTCCACTTAGCTGTGAAACATGAACAACATTTTACATGTCTCTATCTGAAAACATTTATGTGCCAAGAGGTAAAATTAATACTGTTGGACTTCTACCTAGCAGCAATTCTGATATCTGAATTGGATATCCTGGATATGGTTGGCAATTCAGCTCCTGAGGAAAGGATTGTGATCTGTAATGATGTAAATCCTAGACAATAAGTTACGAGATATGAACGCACGTACATAACTTGAAATCTGCAATCTGTGCTACCTATTTTACTAATACATGGCATTATTGCCATGTAACTACTGTGTTTAGATCAACATGAACAGAGGCTGTTATTCAATTCAATATGGTTTGCACACTTCTATTCATGCAGACTATTTTTAATTTTTCTATAATGAATTACAGCAACATGCCTGACAACAAATCCACATATATACCTGAACTTAATTAAGATTTAATCTTAAAGTAAGGCAAGGACCATCTAGATGACCTGGGGAAGATCCTTCAGGGGAAAAAAAAAAAAAAAGAAAAGGGACCCATGTGCAGCAGGCTGGTGCTATAAATGTGTGCTTTCGAAATAACGGAGAATGAAGAAATGCATGTCTCTAACTGGATGCCTAAGCTGATCTCCACCACTAACATTTTGTCCACTGTTGCTTGCACTGTTAATTAACCACTTGACAGCTTCTGTAGCTCTCCCGAACAGTAATTTTAGACTGGAATATTTTATGTGAGTTCGGCCAATATTAACACCACGTTCTGTAAAGTTAGCTGTTGTTCAAGGGCCAATCATGCAAGTATGTATGCCATGTGCAAGATGACCTTGCATAACTTCACTAGAAATATTCCTATACTGCAAGCAGCAGCAAGTTCATGTCAAGTAGCAACACACCAGTGGATTCACCCTGTTCCTATGCACATTGGCTGGGTGTGTAATGTTCTCCTTTGACATGCAATTTATGCATTGAATCTTAGGATTAAGATAGTGAACATGTCCTTAGAAGGAGGGAACATGCAAAAGAGATGCTGGATTTAAAAACCTGGCCAATGCATTATTACTGCTGGTATCTGGGAGGCTAACCCTTCATTACCATACATGAGAAATGAGTTTATAAAAGACACTAAAACTCGCGGGGCAGGAGAGTCATGCAGGCAGGACGAATGAGAGAGACAGCCAGTCTCCTCCCAGCATGCTGCAAGGCATGTGGATGAGAGCAGAGGACAAAGAGCCTGGTTTCCTTCTGGGTGAACCTCTACTGCTCTGTGGATCGCTACAGACATACAAAATCACAGAATCATAGAATGTTTTGGGTAAGAAGGGACTGTTAAAGATCATCTAGTCCAACCCCCCTGCAGTGAAATCCTCAATTACATCAGGTTGCTCAGAGCCTCAGGGATGGAACTTCTGCCACCTCTCCAAGCAACTGATACCAGTGTCTCACCATCCTTGTAAAAACTTTCTTCCTTACATCTACTTTAAATCTCCACTCATTTAGTTTAAAACCATCACTCCTTGTCCTGTCACAATGGGCCCTGCTAAAAAGTCTGTCCACATCTTTCCTATAAGCCCCCTTTAAGTACCAAAAGGCTGCAATAAGGTTTCCCAGCACTGGACGTCTCTGAGTCATAGCTCTGATTCACTCGCCATAGGAAAAATGGCTCCGTTTTAACTGCTCAGGAGCCTTTAAGCAGGCTGATCCTGCAATCTTTTAAGTGAAATAACTATTTGAAGATTGAAAGGTACGTCCATCATCAGCTAACCCACCATCTCCTTTGGACAGCTAACACCAAAATGGGCAGGACTACATACCATCTGTACAGGGAACAGAAGGCCAAGCAAATCTACCAGCAAACTCTTACAGGAGTTTGGATTCTGTTGCCAGAATCCTCAAAGGAAGAGCTATTACGGTGGCAACAGAGAAATCAGATTACCACAGAAAGAGCACAATTTAAATACTTCTACTCATGTTTTACTCCAATGTGCTGCATCAGTAAAATGTTAACCCAAGCTAGGGGTCTAGGAATATAAAGCTAGAGGTTTTTGAAACGTAGGATGCAAAAAACTTAAAAACACAACCCTGTTTTCTATTCAAATAAGCTTGGTTTATTTCTGTGTTTAAAAATATGTTTCCTCTGTGTATAAAGCAAAGCGCAGAATCGCTCATCTGAACAAAAAGCAACCAGTGTCTTACAAATTTCCCTCATTCTTTTAGAAGAAAGTATAGCTCTACATTCCTACTTCCAGGCAGTGCTGCACGAAGATACAGTAATGACTTCTCCCTCTGCCTTCCCCAAGGCATGGTGTGCCTTGTGAGAGATTGTGACTCATATTGATTACAACAGAAAACAAAGATGGAAGATGATGCACTCAGCTAAAATTAGAGAAGATTCTGCATTCTCAGATTGCACATACGTAGTATGTGCCATGCTGTGGGTATTCCTTGAAACATCCTTGCTGATTTTCTAGGGACTGATTAAACTATGAATGCCCTCTTGGGCTTTGCTCTTTGAGGTTTATTCATACCCCTCAGCTTGCCCACTTCATTCTACTTGGCAGAAGTATCTGCTACATGATATCAGTTGTCAGGCTAAAATCTCTAAAACAGGGAGCTGAAAAACTACCTAGAATTTGCACCCTTGCATTTTGCCGATGTAAAAAAGGTAAAATCCCTGTTTAGTTCTGTCACAGGTTTATGTCAGCTGTAAAAAGTTCAGATTGTTTCTATGTCTGGGATAGTGCCTTTTTGAAACTCTCTGTTCTACCATAAAGCCTTTTTAGGAGGTGCTGCCCTTCCTCAGGCATTTGTTCCTACCTCTACAATGCAGCTCATGGCTGCCCCAGTTTTGCTGGTGCAGTTGTGTTTGGGGTTGGGATAGAAATGGGGTTGGGGATGGAAGGAATGGCTAGTGAAAAGGAAGGTGGGTGAGGGAAGGAATGAGTGGTCATAGGAGGTCTCATGGAAGTGAAGCTATTAGCCAAAATGCATGTATGACTATGCCTGTGGACACTGGCATTTGTTTTGTTTGAACATATAAATTCGCATCCTTCTTCCCAGATTAGGAAAACAGGGAGGTCTGTGGAAAATGTATTATTAGGTCATGGGAAGGAAACAAATCTGGTGGTTTCATTCTGCAGTGGTCTTGTTACTTGATGTTCAATGCATATGTGAATGAAGGGTTTCTGAGGAAATGTACAGCATCCCCTTGAGAAGAAAGTTAAGTCATCTGCTGGTAGATGTCAGCATTGGTCCTCATATGTTGGCTTCAGACATTCATTGGTTTTGGTCCTGTTGCAAATACTACCTGTGAAAATGGAGGCTGTCTGAATGATGTAGTATAAAGCAGCTCCTGCAAGTTTTAATCTGGATGGTCCTACATGTTTTCAGTCAGTCAGTTTACTAGACAGTCAACACAAAATTATCACATTTAACAATAATGTTCACTTGAACTGGGAAGATCTATAATAATGTCATCTGCCAATGTTTTAATTACAGGGTAATGCTCGCTAAGGGAAACTAAAATTAGAAGTGAATGAATGGATTTTGATATGAAGGGGAAGATTTTGTTTCCTTCTTTCTTTCTCTCTTTCTTTTTCTTTCTTTCTCTTTTTTCTTTCTTTCTCTCTCTCTTTCTTTCTCTCTTTCTTTTTCTTTCTTTCTCTTTTTTCTTTCTTTCTCTCTCTCTTTCTTTCTCTCTTTCTTTCTCTTCTTTTCTTCCTTTCTTCCCTTTCTTCCCTTTCTTTCCTTTCTTTCCTTTCTTTCCTTTCTTTCTTTCTTTTTTTTCCTTTTCCCAAGGAAATTACATTCTTGGGAGAACTGCAAAACCAGAAAGACCAAAATGGCCTCTCCTGATCTGTAGGGTGGAGAAGGCTTTGCAAACCAAGGGCCAGATACAAAAGAACATCTATTTATAAGAAGTGGAAAAGCATAACAATCAAAAAGAGAAAGGAATTATGTGCAAGTGGGTAAGAAATTGAGGAAAGAGGGACAAAGAAAACTAGGAAAATATCATCACAGTGATGAGTGCATGTTTGTGCAAAGTCAGAACAAAAGAAAACTGTGGCAGTGGAAGGGTCCAGGGATGTAATGCAGGGAAGGGTCTCTCAGTCTGTAACTGATAGGACTGAGATATGCCAGTGCTTCCACACTCCTGGGTTTGGCAAGGAGGTCCTGGCATGCCAGAGCCTTCCACAGCTCCTTCTGAGAGCTGTTCCCAAAT
>NW_010397358.1:61140-112632 GCF_000710305.1 Buceros rhinoceros silvestris
TCATGTTAGCTTACAGGGTGAGGGCTGTAGCTTCCAAACCGCAGGCACGAAAAGTGCTGTCAGGACAAGGATGCCTTAATAGATGTGAGTACTTCAAGATGGGTACTCAACACTATTATGACGTACACCTCTGAAATGGGTAGAAGGGAAGAATCTTCTTTGTGCACCACTCACAACTAATCTTTGCTCTCTATTTGGTTGATTAATTTTTATTTTGTCTTGCAGTAACACTTATCCCTCTTTTTTATATATATATACACATATATATGTATAGCTGCTTTTGGGAAAGGTAGTTAGAAATTAGAAAGCTTCATTTATGTCCTGGTTTGAGCCCTCGACCCTTAACAATTTATTAAAATAAATGAATGTTTAAGATACCGAACAGTAGTTTAATCATAGAGGACGTCTTCATCAATTAATAATATGTGTAACATATGTTACTATAGATATTATGCTGTTGTGACATTTTTATTTTTAAATTACCAGGAAATTACACGGTATCAGTAACATAAATTGTTTCTGTGTAAACTACTGAATGTTCACTAAAAGCAATTTCTGTAAACATACAGCAGAACCTGTGTGATTCTGTCAATGGCAAAATCAGCTCCCAAGATAGTTTTTCAAGAGGAGTTTTTCTCTGCAGACTCTCATCAAGCCTGTGCCAGCAGCACCACGACCAGTTTTGTCCATGTAGAGAATGAAAGCTTGATCACCATGTCTCCACAGCAATGAAGATGACAAAAGCTCACAACATATTGCTCTTGTTTAGCTTCTCTCAAATAGTTTTAGGTAACAATTTAAGCCTACAAGATGCCATGTTCCTCCAGACATTTGATACCTCACTATGTTTAAATTAAGAGGGAGACATGAATTCAGTCCCTGGATCCAACCTGTTCCCTGAACTGTGGGAAACACGCCTTATGCAGAACATACAGCCTGAAAATCAAACTGGCATGTGACTTTGGGGTTTGAGGAGTTAATGACATTGGCCCCTATACTTAGTATTTCAAACTTAGCCATGCCTAACACTCTACAAAAACAAATAAAGGAAAATGTGAGAGAAGTAAATAGTTCATACCCTGAAGAGTTTACCACGTAAGTTTCACAAGACTATTGGATAAATTCCTGCATAAATCTGAGTACTCACTGATGAGGTAGGGGCAGAGAACCAAATGGAATTAATGATAAACAGGAAAGCAGAAAGAAAATGGTATAGGTAAGATAGTTACATCGGAAATCAGTGCAAATACCCAGGTGTATGTGCAGCTTGGCGTTTCTGTTTGTCTATTTTTGTAAATAATGTAAAACTATGTGTTAAGAAGGGACACCAGAATAAAGGAAAACACGGAGTCTGTTTCTGGTAGTCTCAGGAAGCAGATGCTGCCAAGAAGCTGAAAGGCAGACAGATGTATATTAAAGAAAATTTAGGGAAAACCAGAAGAATCTGTGAATTGAGAGAAAACATTTACAGATATATAGGTGGCAAAAGTAAGAAGGAGCCTGTGTTTGATGGGAGTGGTGAAGGCTGCTTACGACAGAAACTTATTTTGGATACTAGCCAGCCACGCCTTGTGATTTATGCAAAATTAGAAGGAATGCTGAAACTTAGCCCAAATACAGAAGCTGCTGTAATAGATGCACAACTCTGCGAAGACAGCAAAACGTGAATATGAAAGAACTGAAATATGGCTAAGTTCCGGCATAATTGTAACAGCATTTCTGCCTGCGGTTTTACTAGAAAACAGCACCCTCAGTCAGAAGCGCAGAGGGCTGACCCATGATACATCCCACGTGATACTCACACATGTGATGCGATGTACTAGTAAGCATACACAGACCAAGGGTACTTGCAGTACTACCTTCAAAATTTCTCTGCAAATATGGGTGGATGCATGGCTTCTAGAGCTATGGTTAGAGTCTAACTTCCAGTCCAACATTTTTTTTTTTAATTGCTTAGAGCATTCACAAATAGCTTGTTTTTAGCTGAAGCTTTCTCTAGTGAATGTTCATTTTGCCATATCCTTTAACTAAAACCATGAGTTTACTCAAGGAGATTTCAATTATGGAAAAAAATGCCTTTTCTTTTATGAACTGCTATGACCATTTCAGCTTTAGAGCCAGAAGAACATGTACCCATTTGAGACTTGCATGTGAGTGAATTCTTAGAAAGTCAGCTTATTAAAGCAGTTGACTAATACCTGTACTCCAGAAGTACCCCGAGACTCCTGTGGATTTTCTTTCAGTGGTATTAGCCGATTCTCATGAAAAAACCCCAGAAAAGACAGTGACATAATCTGTTCTTATAATTGAAAGGTCTTTATTCTATAATTTAATGGAGTGCAAAGCTGAAGGCTAAAAAATCAGATTTTCATTGTTTTTCTTCATTTTTGGACTAGCTTCTTTGCTGACTTTTTCATTATACATAGTATGATTTAAAAGCTCCAACCAACCGAGCAACCAAAAAACAAGCAAAAAATCAACCCACAAATAAGCCTGACAATAAGATACAAGAAAATACAAGGCATAAAGAACTTCTATGATTTTCATTATCACTGCTTTTGTGAACTCATGAGATTATCCTTATATGAACCTTGGCGGTAATACCTGTATCTATGAAAAGGGAAAAAGGCAGCTTCATGTCCATTAGCCTGACTTGAGTGCTTTGCAGAGTATTAGAATAAAGAATTAAAGCTATCATCACAGTGAAAGAAAAACAAAAAAATGCAACCTGTTCACTAAAGGAAGACTGTGCCAAGCTAACCTGATATCTCGATAAGATAACTTTATGTCAAAAATATATGCTAGTTATTGAAGATCTGCAATAAACAGTGCAAAGAGCTTTATCATCAACAGTGTCAATACCTTGTAAAATGATTTTGTTTGTCCCAAGGTTGAGGCCTTGTCTCTGTAAATCAGAGTGGGGGAGCAGAGCGATTTCAGCAGTGGCAATGATGGCATGAGGAACAACGGTGTGCACTTGCTGTGAGTAACCAGTCTGAAAATTAGAAGAAGGTTTCTGAGTGTCAGGGAGCAAAATTCAGGAACATCTCTGTCTTGGAGACAAACAATCTGGTTATGGAAATGAAGCTTAAAAAACATCCAGGGCCATATGTCAGCTGCAGTTGCAGACAGCTGAAGTCAGCGGTCCAGGATATCCCTTCCACTGCCAAGTTTCTGTATACTGACTACTGCCATGCAAGATGCCACTATTCTGTGGGTGTCCATGTGTGTATGCTGATAAGTGAGGATGTTAAAGCCAGCTATGCTGCTGATTATCTTAGAAAATGCCTGTGCTTAATATAGAAGCAATATACCATGCAGTTTCCCAGCACCAATTAAATAAATAAATAAATAATCAGAAGAAATGGGGTTTTGAAAGCATCTCGTGTTGTGGTATCTCTACGGTTGCTGGAATCTGAAAAACATTTTACATTTATAAAAACTTTTCTTCCTTTTCTTTTTTAGCATTTAATCTAGGATAAATGGGAGAATATAAATTTTTTTTTATCTTACTTCGTTTAAAATGGCCCCAGAGTGTATAGTTTGCATGAGGAACCTTTAAGCTTCTGCATTTCTTTTGTTTGTTGCTTCTTTTAAAATTTTTTTTATTTGTAAGAGATCTCCTCACAAGTCAGGGAAAACCAAAGGAGTGAAAACTGTGCTCACCACTATGGATATGATGCCCCAGTATCCTGAAAGCTGCTTGCCTTTAGATTAGTCAGCAGAATACTTTCTATGGCTTGCCTAGTGCAAGTCTGTTCCTCTACACTCCCCATGCTACCTGGGCTTGCCTGAGCTCCTCTAGAGTTCTGCCCCCTGCAAAACTCTCCATGTGCTTGATATACAATGACAAATACTAAAAATTCAGCCTTCCTTTATCCTTTTAGTATACTTTTGAGAGCTGAGTTTGCAGTGTTCCCAGGATACAGTAGATTGTGTATACTTTGACTATCAGAAGCTTTTTAATCTCTCAAGACACTCAGCATGCAGTAGATGCGAAATACTTTATGCCACTTGGATAGAGAAGTATGCTTCATGAAAGAAAGAGCCGTTTTCTGTTGCAGCTGCAGGCTCTGCTTATACTAGAAATTACAGTGCCAAAAGACAGGCCCAGGCACTAACTTCGTTGTCCTCAAAAATTGTTTGAGCAGTCCCGGGAATGGCTTTTGCCCGGGCAGTCAGCCCAGGCCTCTTCCAAACAATTCCTGGGCATGTTCTGAGAATTAGCACGGGCCAGGCACCATGCCCAATACGCAGTTTGAATGTGGGCACCCATTTTTGGATCATAATAGACTTCACTAGTGCCAGATGGCCTCAGAGCCAGAGGGAATAAACAGCCTGAGTGCCTATGCCATGTGCTAGTGCAGAAGATCTCTTGTGCTGTAAAATGATAGCTTAGTTTACGTCTACGTGAGCGTCTCCATGTTAACAATCTCTAACCTGAAGGACTGGATTTTACAAAGGGCAACTTCAGACTAGGACTTTGTGGCATCCAGGAAGACACAGTGGACATTAGGCAATGCCTGTACTGCTAAAGAAATCACGGGCACAAATCGAACCCTTGAAACAAATGTCCAAGGCACTGGCTCAAATGGACCCTAAGTGGAAATGGCTTAAATCTCTCCTGGGCCCCCTCTGGCCTGAAGACCTATTTGCATTTCTTTGCAGTTCAGAGTGCCTGAAATAATACAAGGACTGTGTTACAACCCATCAGATGGGTGTTTTTAGCATACAAATTAGAAGGTATGTGTTGTATGCTTTAGGATGTGGTGTGTGTTCAAAGTTGCAGCATCTACTGGGATGCTGTTACAATGCTGTGTAGATGGGAGAGAGCCAAAACAAATGTACTCATGTCCGTTATGAATTTGGAGCAGCTCCTTTTACGTTTGGGCACTGCCTTGCAGGGTGGTTGTTGAAGCAGTTCACAACAGAGGTAAGAAGTGATTTCATGAGGAGACTGGTCAGGGGTCCAGTGTGTGATTCCCACACTGGTCCTCTCTTACTGGGAAGTGGAGCCACACCGAGATGCCACTGCATATTTTAGGTTATCTGTGGAACCTGTGAGCTAAAATACTTTCTTCCACACATGGTAAATTCTAATAGCAGGATGAGAGAAGATATCTACACTGAATTAATTGTTTTCTATGATCACAAGGTAGCAGGGCTCAAGTAAAAAAACCTGGTTATTAAATGCTACAGAGGCTAAGCCCTCTGATAACACATGGCTGTCCAGACATGTAAGTGTGTCTGCTAGATTGCAACAGTCCCAGTTCCACTGGCGAGTACCAATAAACTTTGCTGAGAGTGGTTTTAGCCCCACAGTCCATAGGTCAAACAGTGGGGCAGATAGACAGGCTTTTATGTTCAAACTCTTCTCCCAGTGTGAAAGTCTGGGATTAAATATATAGCGACTTCTCCCTGGCTTTCCTGCTTTCGAAATTATAAACCTGTGTGGAAGAACAAGACTTGCTACATTATGGTAGCGTTAAATAAAAAACACTTCAGGAATGATTTCTCATTAAGGGAAATTAAGAGGTTAAAACATGCTTTAGATGTCAGAAACTTGTGCTAATGATTGTTATAATTAGCATTATTTGGCTTTATTAGCCTTTTTTTAAATAGTAGTTTTGGAGAATATGAAATCTTAAAGGACAGGCATGAAAACACTTGTCTGAACAAAGAGAGCATGTATCAGAGAGAAGCTTGTTACAATTAGAAGAAGCTGCTGAAATGTTTTATAGTACTGTGCAATGAACAGCTTGTTTCAATACTGAAGTCACTGGAACGGGTGAATCCTCTTCTGCTACAGTTTTTGGTCAAGTTATTTATGTTCATCTTAATGTGCTAGCCTAATAATGCCGTAGTTCAGGGGACAGTAAGTCCTTCAGCCATATGGTTTTTACCCACTGCTGAAAAGCTGCTGAAACTGAGAGACAACAAGAGCAAACAATGTCTGCAGGACGGAATTGGCCAAAGAGAAAAACACAGTTAATAGTTATGTCAGAAGGAGCCATACTGACAGATACATTTTCAGTGCTTGTTTTGTGGGGGTTTACCTGTCAGCAAGAAAATAAAACTAATACTTCTCCTGATATCAGAAGTGGTGGGGGGTTTTTCAAAGTTTTCAGTTTGGCTTGTCTGTACTATTAAACTTAATCTTGCTTCATAGAGAGAGATTGTGAAGAGCAAAGCCAGACTCCCAAAGAAAAAAGGATCTTTTTTCAGTGAAGCACAAAAGGGCTGGCTACCTTGTGAAGAAACTAGATTTTCAGTTCAGAGGCACTTACACCCTTCTGGAGACAGCAGAAGTGAAAAATTGCTGTCTTTAACCATATTTATTTAACTAAAGAAGGTTTACCCGATTTCAAGACAACTATTTAGCAAAGGAAAAAGTGCATACGTCTTCCATGTCTTATAGAGCATTTGCCAAATTTCCATCACTTCTGCTGTGGAAGTGCTAGCAGTGCCCATAAATGCCCTGGAAATGTTTGATAGAAATTTCTGTCACTGGTCAGGAATAACATAGCATGTATTAACCTTGATAGTTTGTCCATAGTCACAGTCATCTCTAGATGCCAAAATGCAGTCATCTCTAGAGCTACTGGACAAAAGAAATGGTTTTATGACTTAAACGTGTCTATCCTGTCAAGACTCCTTCTTATATACCCCTTTTTGCTATATCAAACAAAGAGGAAAATAGCCTTCGTCATCGCCTACAGAGAGTTTATTTCTGCTTTCATGGAAAAGCATTACGAGACTAGTATAGTGGTATCTGAGGGTATGTCTGCACGGGAGTGGAATACTGTAGGCATAGAGAATTAAGTATTTGCTGGTGTGCTTTGTGATAAACCATGGGCTGAGCAGTTGTAGTAAGCACTGCTATAGGAAGAGAAGGCAGTTGAGATGCAATCACATGATTTCCCAAGAACATGAAGAGGTAATTTCAAGTGCACAGCTTGCACAGTCCTTTGGATGTGTGAAAGATACGTATCTAAGAATGATCATTTTACAAGGCTTCACATGCAATGAACTCACAACTTTCTCATGATTCACAGACAAACAAGAGCAACCAACTTGTACTCAACTAGATAGTTTATCTCATTTTCTGTTTTACTACTCTCTGTTTTTACAATGGTCATGCATCCGCTCCCTCTGTGGTGACAGATCATAGATTTCAATGGTTCTTTGGCTTACCACTTCCTTCTTGTCTAACAAATTGAAGTCTTTAAAAGAAAAGACAGTTACTTAGGAAATCAAGTGGTTAAGCTTTGTGGGTAGTCTCAGTTTTTATGTTGGTGCATACTTCAGTGCTCTTGTGAAAGAGTAGCCTAACTGTCACTTGCCATGGTTTTTATTTACAATCTTTTGACCAAACAAAAATACACACATTTTAAACAGTAGCATTGCATTTCTATTTACAATTTTAATTTATTTTTCTTGACATTTGCACTGGTTTGTGTTTCAGCTTCTGAGACTTCATTACATTTACAAAGTTTAGATCTTTATTTTCTTTAAAATAGTCCTCCTTTAAAAACCTTCCCTTCCCTTCCCTTCCCTTCCCTTCCCTTCCCTTCCCTTCCCTTCCCTTCCCTTCCCAAAATCCTAACTCTTTTTTCTTGAATAAAGAGGATAAATTTGAACAGTGAGATTAGAGAGTAGTAGGTGACAGAAAAAGACATGCATTGGTTTATAATGTAAGCTCACTTCAATCATTAGAGTTGCAAAGAATAAGAAAAAATGTTAAACAGAAGGGTAGAAAAGCATATTTTCATAACTTTAGCTAAGATCCATGCACACCATTGCTTTTAGCTGTCACAGCTTAATACAGTTGAACACATTCAGACACTCCACATCCTGTGCTTTTAGTACTGTAAAGGCACCAGTCACGATAACCAGCGTGAAGCCGTAAGTGGAGGGAGGACTCGCAGCCTGCTTTTCTCACTGAGAAAAATAAGGGGAGATACTTAAAAAAAAAAAAGGTAAATAGAGGTGCTTGTAGAAAACTACTGATATTTGATGGGTCCACTACAAAATGCGGGCTATAGCTAAGACAGTACCAAGCAGCTCTACACTGATGCAGATGAAAGGTGTTTGGTAATATGCAATCAGGAGTTAATAACTGTAAGCATAAGATATGTTTCGGTCACTAAACAGACCCTGTTATACTCTGACCCTGCTTTATTTTTCCTCCAGAAGATGTAATGATTAGACTTATTTTTTCAACTGGGAAATGGGGGAAGGGCCTTGACTTGCCCAGAAGTACTGGGAGAAAAGCTGCTGATGGAGGGTTGAGCACAACAGTGCTGACCAGTGTTCCTCGATGTTGGGTGCCATGAGATGATCAAAAGGGAGATAATCATAAGGCTTTTATTATGAAGGTCTTGGTATAAAGTGTGAATGATACTTATGCCGATGACTAAAATGAGAAATGGAGGATTGGAGAAATTAAAGGGGTAAAAATACTACTTCAGACAGGTGTATTTTCAACAACTGTCAGTGTCAGGCTGTTGTGAATTTGGCCTAGCACTTCCCCAGACTGTTTTGCTATACTGTATACCCTTAGTGCCCAGATTTGTCTCTTCTTCTTGCTGCTGTTTTCACTGTTTGATTGGCATTCAAAATAAAGAGTGCTTGCACACAGCTGATAAAGCTTCCTCCTCCTGAAGCTACTGCCAGCTCCAGTCATTACATTGCACTGGTCGTTACCTGAAATATCTATCTATCTATCTATCTATCTATCTATCTATTAGATTAAAAACCCCCCTAATAAAGTGTACATATCTATGTATCTATCTAATAAATCCTTCTCCATCTCTTATCGAACTGAAAGAGCTGGAGGTATAGGCCAGGTGTGGAGAAAGGAGGAATACTGCCAGTTTGGCAGTACCTCACCTCTGAACACAGTGGTGGCTTCTTGGTCTGGAGCTGCACATCTGTTTTCAGACAGGCTTAAAAGAGGTTGGCAACATCTGCCACCCCTGGCTGCTTGCCTGTACCTCTGGCATGGTGCAGAAAGATGAGAAGCAGTGAGTTAGACCCAGCTGATATCCTTTAACTTACATCTGGAAAAAATGCCATGCGTGGAGACTCACCCTCTGCACACAGACATGGGGCCTTGATGTGGCCTCCCATCAAGCAAGCCAAAGTGTGACCGTTCCCCTAACGTTATCTGTTACAGCTCTGCACAATCTGTGGCTAACCTCCAGGCTTCAAGAGTTATGGTGTTTTCATCATATGTTGTTGTGAGGCAAGCCGAGTCCCTGTGACTGTCAGAGCCATTGCAGCCTGTTCTGCAACCTGGACTGGTTTGCTGCAGACCGCCCGAGGCTTGCCTGGTTTTCTCTCTCTTCTGCTAGCAAGTGTGTGTGAGGCTGCTTTTGTGCCATCACTTCTCACAGCTAAGGAGAGAAAACGCAGACCTAACATGATCTCTTAGTTGTGGTCAGGCCATCACAAGACAGCTTACAAGTGTGCAGATGTGGGGGAAAGACAGCCTTCACCACTGTCTCACCGCATCCTGGCCTCTCACAGTTTTCTCCTCCAATGCATTTCTGTATCATTAACAGTCATGTCTTGCCAATTGTCCTAGGAGTGCTCTGGTGTCATTAAGGGGCTGTGGTTGGTGCCTGGCAAGTGCTGGCCAGGTATGGGACTGCAGAAGAGGACAGGTAGTGCACCCACCAGGATCCTGTGCCAGCATTCACCTTCCCGCAAGAGGCAGCCCAAGGCTCATCCTTTCCTTGCTTCCTTGCTACACACTTTTGCCTTCATTGCTGGTGGAGCTTGAGCAGCCCCTGCCCCAGGGTGGTAACCGTAGAAGGCAGGCTGGGCCGCTGGAGGATGGGAGGATGCCCACTGCTATGCAACCATCCGTACGCTTCCAATATCTCTGCAGTTGGACACTGCCCTTCGTCTCAGTGCAGGAGGTATGTGATTTTAGGCGTACAGTTCCAGCCCTGACTTGCTCAGGTGTTGGAACCTGAACTTCTAGAGTTAGAACTAGAAAGACTTCCAAAAGTAACACCAACCTCCCTTAGGTTGTAAGAGGTCGACATTTTACTCTGGCATGCACAACAACCATGGGATGGTGAAATGTAGGTGAATGGATACTCGATACATTTATGGCACATACAAACACATTAACTACATTTTATTAACAGATCAAGCAACACCAGAGGACACTCAGTGTTCTGGAGCTTGACCTTTTCCTGAATTAAATTAATAGAAAGACCCTAATACAGATCTGGCCCATTTCAATTATTATTTCCCAACAACTTGTGATCACAGTCATGGTTAACAAGTTTATATTACTAAAATAGATGCAACTATCTATCATCAGATGCATAAGTAGATAGTAGATAGCACAATACCATTTAAAAGTGTTAAGTACCAAGGAGGTGTTTGTATACCTGAATAGCGATGGTACTGTTGCTCGCTTGGAGAGATATGCAGCTGGCATTACTGATGTGAGAATTGTTTCTCTCAAATTATTTCAGAATGAGGCAGATTAGTTTGTTTGCAAACTTTTAATGTTATTTATCCAAAGTTAAGTATATCCTGAGGGTTTAATAAAAGTGAATGGGGTTTTTTGTTTGGTTTTTGTTTTCCTTCCCAAATGTTAAGGTTTGAGACTGAACAGCCAAATTATACAGGAGAAAAACTGTCACCCTGAGTTGCATGAGTGCTGGCAAGGCACAGAGCTGCAGGAGTGGGAGGAGGAAGTGTTTCAGGAACAGTTTACCTCAGCAGTACATATACTCTTGCTGAGCTTGGATATATTAATTTCCTTCTCTGCACCTTTCTGGGATTGTGCCTATTAAACATCATTATGACTTACCAAAGTGAAGTTCTTATTCACTGACAGGCATTTAGGATCAAGTAATTAGTGCTCTCCTTATGTGTGTGTCTACACAGTGTCTATAACCAATCCCACAGTCCTTGAGTACTTGTCACTTATTTGGCTGCTAGTCTGAAAATCAGAATTAAAATGAACCTAATGAAAATAAATTTTTGTTAATGAAGCTGAGCTAGCCGGTTGGAATCAATCTTCTGTATTTAAACTGGGAATGAAGACACTGGTATGAAACTTGCCCTTGGAGCAGAAAAACAAAGATGCTGTGAATAGTTAACTGGCAGTATGAGGGGGTTGTCACTGGGTTGAGGAAAAGCACATCAGAAACTCATAGGTTTGCTATGGCAGAAAGCAGAAGAACAGAATAAACAGTTGCTAGAACTTTATGCCGGTGGGTTTTGTTTGTGCTGTCCCTATGCAAATAATCTTGTCTGGGTACTTTTCATGATCTCTGTGGGAGCTCAGTTTGGTGGTTCAGCATTACCACCTCATTCGTACACTGTTCAAAACCAGGCCCGTTTATCAGTCCGTTAGAGAGGAACAGGAGAATTATGTCTTTTGAAAGTTGGGTTACTTGTGGGTAATGCAAGACAGACAGGAGCTGGTTAGTCAGCAGCATCACCCTTCTGCTCTCAAGGCAGAAATGAGCTGCCCTGTGCTCCTGATGCATACGCAGTTCAGGCCCAGTGATTTACCTGACTTCTGCAGTAGAATATTGTTGTAAGATTTTGCTGTGTTAGTGTCACCATCAGCTCTGCTGTGGCATCCAAGAAAGCTGAAAGCTTTCCCTTGTTCTTCAGGGCAGCACACTAGGACAAATCCACTGCTGCCTCTCTCTCTCTCTCTCTCCTTCTCTATCTCTCTCACTCACTGAAAGAAATGCTCTGCCAACTTTGACTTTTATAGTGGTGACTCTAAACTCCAAAAAGATGCAATGGCAAAGTTTGGCTGAAAAACTGTCCGAAAAGAAATACATTCTGAGAAAGATGCAGAAGCTTGGGAAGTGAAAGGAGAGTCACTTTTGGAAGCCACTCTTTCTCTAATTGCGTTTCCAATGCAGTGATGACTTGACAGAAATTATCCAGTTTTCTTTAAGGTATTGCTGGGGGCTAGCCTTGTGTGTCAGTTGTGACCTCAGTGGGAGTTAAGTATTCTCAATAAATTATTAAATCCTGTCCTTAAAAGGAGGAAAATACTCCATCTTACTAAGCATCCAGAAAGCAAAACGAAAGACAGTTTTGAAGGTAAATCAGATCTGGGACATAAATGAAGCCATCATCCCATTTTCAACAGAATCCACTTATCATAAATCAGAAAATGTATTTCAAGATAATTACAGCTTTTATGAAAAGGTTAAAATTATTAAAATATAACACAGCCTCCAACTAACAAGGACACTTAAGAAAAACAAATGGATCATTTTCATTTTTTTTAAATAGGGAATTTATTTTTATTGCCTGTGTACGTCACTGTAACTACACACAACTTAAACAAGCATTTACCAAACTAGACTGCAAACTTCATCTCTGCCTTCCAAGGAGGCTCCAGTTCAGGAAGTATCTGTGCCTGGAGTTCTGGGTCAGCACACGATAATGATAATGGGCTCTTTATCAAGGTCTGCTTGTAATTACATGTACATTTTGCACCTCCAGAGCAGGTTAGGGTAAACTGGACTGGCTGTTTGCAAGGTCATGTATGCGACCCACTGCTGAGAGCATCTGAGGAGGTGACAGTGATAATCACTGCCTATTGCCCAAACCAGTGGGCATGGGCATAAATGGAATTACACGGGCACCATGTAGGGGATGAATAGTGGTGAAAGTGGAGGAGGAGATAGTAGAAAAAAAGGTGGATGAGGGGGCATCCAGGTTAAAAAGAGAGAGAAATATATTGGAATTTTCAGGATGGATGGCAGGTTTGCCTGAAGCCTCTCAAGATCCACCTTTTCAGCTAGTTTGTACAGCTCTGCTCAGGGTTTAAGCTCATGGGCTTAGTGGTGGCAATGGGTGATGTGTGCTTTTGTGGTACATGGAACGTAGTTTTGTTTGGCTTTACCTGGTTTCACTGAAGCCATGCGAATTTTAATTAACTTGTGTTGCAGCTAGTTAAAGGTATATACTTAAGACAGCCACTGCCCGCCAGCTGAGTCAGGGTACGCAGTCTTATGGCCACTTATCTAAGCTCTGGTGTGCTGTACAAGAAATTGAACTGGGAAGGGTATAGAAGGTCTTCTGGGTGCTCCTGCATCTGTAAATGGGATGCTCTGAACATGTGAGTATCTATTCTCTACTTTGGATTTTTTGGTGGTTCCTGGTGAATGTCTATAGTTGTTTGTGACTGTATTTCTGTTCTGTTCCTATCAAGGGAACGTATGTGTTTGAGACAGGGACGCTGACAAACGGTGAGCTTGCTGGAGATAAAACTCCATTCAGTGAGCTCATTCATCTGCAGAAGTTTCCAAAGGTCAGACTCATCAAAATATGGTCCACCATTTGATTGTACAGTGTCAGATACCTTCATGCCTGTGTAAATGTTTGCTGCCTAACTGGCATGAACAAAAATGCAGTTTTAATCTGAGGACTGTGAAGGAGACTGTCTTCCTATCTCTATGCCTACCATTGAATGGAAAGAGGCTTTCAACTAACTCTTGGCAAGGGGCCTTCCTCTATTCAGTCACAGCTAATTAGTGAACAAAAAATGAGGATAAACTTTGGAAAAAGAATATCTACTTTTGTCTTACAAGAATCCCAGTTTTTAGATTGTTTCCTTTCATTAATCTTAAATTTTTCACACTGGTTGTCCTGTAAGTAAAGGATAATCAAGCTGAATTTCAGTTGGGAATAGTTTTTGGCTGTTTTATTTGTTTGTTTCTTTGTTTTTTCTTTGCAAATTTTGGTTCATGTGTGAAGGTCTGTTTCCAAAACCTAGAATAAACACTGTTCTCTCTGTAGTCACTACTGTAGACTTTACATGAATGAAAGACACTGAGTTTAATCTCTGCCATGATAATGAACTTCCTCTCCTATGTTAACCAATGGCTGTTTAAAATACAGCTCCTGTATATCAGCAATTGTAAATCTGGCAGGTGTGTTGCATCTCCAGGACTGAAAGTGTAATTTGTTTCCTAAACCTATGTTCTCTGTTTGGTGAATTGTATTACCTACGTGAGCTGGCTTTCCAGTACGAATCGGGTTTGTTAGCTTGGACACTGAATCAGCTCTGAACCTCACATGCTCGCTGTTCTTAAAGACAGGCTACCTGCCTTTCTTAAATTTTGTAGAATTCTTCAGAGCTTCAGATTTGGAATGACATAAAGCATTGCTTTAAAGCTTTCCAATTATTAGACATTGTACTGAGACTTACTGAAGTAGAAGGGTAAGTGCTAGTAATTAATCAACGCAACCTAGCTGTGCTGGTGTGATGGAAGTGAATGAGTTCCCAATAGGAGATTTAATTGAAAAACATTAAGTTTCCAAATGAACTGGATGAAGTCAGGGGATTAGAACATAATTCTTTCAATCCTGACAATTTAAAGCAAGAGAAAACTCTTTCAGAGGGAAGAACTGCATAATGAATTGATGGGCCATCAAACACTAATTGCAGGGTATCAGTTAAAAGTGACACCTGGAGAGTTAACATTGGATATTTGGATGTGAGCCACAACATACAGATACCTGCTTAAATGTGAGTGGAGGTGAATTTAAGCTAGCATTGCTTATTTGGTACGAATGACAGCCCAACAGTATTTCATCAGAAATGAAAGATGGGTGTGAAAATGCATTCAGGGCACTTTGTCTATTCAAAAGATCTGATCATGATCATTTCTTCACACAGTGAAGTCACAGCCACCCATACCACTGAATGTTTCCCTCTTCTCTACTTATCACCTGGGTGGTGTTGCTCTTACTCATGGTTTTGAAGACTGTCAAATAATGCACAGATGAAAGAATATTGGACAGTCATACACATTTTAACCACTTGCCTTTTTCCCTCTGCACAACTCTTTTGCTTCTTGAGACCTCTGTGGGAACAGCAGAAGAAAGCACTGGCAAAAGGACTGCTTCACTGTGATCATAGTGGACTGAAGTCCCTGCTATCAGCGACAGTAGAACACTTCTGTTTGGTTATTCTGTATAGCTCCTATGTAAATGTTTTCAACTACAGCTGTGGATTTGTTCTTTTTCTGTATTTCCTTTGTATTCTTCATAACATTTTGTTACATGCTGTGAATTGCAGTAGCAAGGCTGACGTGAAATGCATTTATCCTGCAAAGCCTAAAACTGGACCTGTGTTCCACCATGTAGCTGTTGTTATACAGCAGTGCATGTTGTAGATGGAAACACAGCTGCTGGGAAATACCACTGACAGGAACAGACACTCATGAGAGATGAAAATGAGCATTCAGCCTTGACCTTTTGGTTTGCTTACCATGAAAACGGAAATGTCATTGTCTCGAGTATTTATAGAACACTGACTTATGTGTTGAACCTCTTTTGCTCTTTTAGTGAGAAATTGTGAGCATGTCACCTGCTGCTGAGGCTGAAACCACAAGACCAAAAGGGAAGAAACAAATATCTTTACACTAAACAAACTTTTTGCATCTTATTTTGAGTGTCTGACTGTTATGGGATATTTTCAGTATCTTCAGTAGTAATAAGCTATCAGTTTTTGTGAGAATATAACCTGATTTTGTTTTAACCCCTTTATTACTTTGGAAGGTGCTTTTAGAGCTGCTCTGGGGCAATGAGGCTGGGAAGGCTATATATCTGTAAGTCCTGCCCTTGTGGCTAAGCTTGGCAGTTGCTAGTAATTCGGGAGCTAGAAAATGAAGACTGAATGTATTAAATTTCTGTAATTTAAAAATGTTTCTATACTGATCTTTGTCACAAAGGGGCAAACTGTTAAAGGGAAAACTTGTTCTGTAACTCTCACGGATGCTTGATATAGCAGATTCTAAAAGAAATGCTTTGAAATCGTGACAGTAAGTTTCTGTGTAAAAAGCTGGTTGAGTAGAGGTAATATTGGAGAAAGAAGTATCAGGCTTTTCATCATTCCCTGCCTGAAGTGTTAGTATACACTTGAACTATCTTGAACTCATATGCCTGTGATGTTTTATCTTTGTGTCAGCCTTTTTGGGACAGCAGTGCAGTCCTTAGGACAAGAAGGCCAAAGATGTGTTTATTCCATATTTTTGTCCCAGTAGCCAAGAATGGATGCTTAGAGAGAGTAGAAAAAGTCGTGTGATATCATACAACTCTTAAGTAAAGACAGCTTTCATTTTTACTACCCTGGATAACGTTAGATCATCTCCAAATTCATCGCTTATGCCATTCAGCAGTTCATAAGTGAATATATTGGACAGTTTTCATTCAGAAACCTGTTGAATTCATGAGGTCATTTATTTATGTCTTCTCTGGTTCGTGCTTTTAATTAACTATGAATACACAATAAACCCTTCTTTCACTAAACATGACTGTTTTGTTCTCAGAATTCAATGGAGAGGTGCATTGTCAAAAGATTTCTGAAAATTCATGTAATTCTGTGAATCACACTGACATTGTCAATACACTTGATGACGCTCCAGTGAATTCTAATAGCTACATATGTGAACCTTGACTTTCTACTGCAAAAACTGCTCCAGTGTGACCAGCACATCAATTGTTGAGCAGATGTATAGTTTCTCATAGCTTCAGCTGCACAGAAGTCAGACTTTCTGGTGTAGGTCACTTGCATCCTCTCTGCCATTTAATAAAGGGCTTTTCACTTGCTACTCTCCATTTCTGAGGAAGGGTTAGTCAGTAGATTACCACTACAGCAGTGATTCTGTAGTCTCGGTTTGATTACTACTCTGTTTGGTGTTAAATGCAATGGAGTCCAAATGATTCCTCAGTGTTTATTTTATCAGACCTCAACCTACTGACCTTTTGGCCATTCCTCAAACTTCTCCCTGGTAAAGAGAGTGGCTGTGAATCTCTCTAAGCTCTTCTTAAGTGAATATTGATAAAAAATTAATTTAACTTTTCTGTTATTACTTCAACTTTTTTAGCTCTATTAGCTCTGCAGACTGTACAAATTTTCTGCCAGTGATCTCAGAAGAAAATATTTACCCAAGTTAATCTTGAAAATCTTTTTTCATCTGCCTTTTAAAGTTTTGTATTTGATTTATCTGAATTTATACTCTTTTCTGTTTTCCTTCTCCAGATGAGAAGGAAATCTTCCTAACTTTAAATGCCTTCATTTATTGTTGTTCAGTGGTGCACTTTGGTGGAGGTTTTTTTGTTTCTCTTTGCTTAGAAGGTATTATTTACAGTGAGACTCCAGTTTAGTTGTCTGTAAACAATCTCAAGTCTGCCTGCAAGAATTTTATTCTTCTATATGTTCCTTTTAATTTGTTTTTAACAAGCTTCTTTTGTTTTTATGTTTTTTTGATTTTTTTTTTAAATTAAATCTACTTCATTCCTGCAAATGCTAAATTTGAATATATAGTAGTCATAATTACAGAGCAACTCTTCAAAAATAACATTGCAAACCACATCTTGTCCACTCAGGACTAAGCCAAATTGCTTCTTCACTTGTGGGTTTTCTGACCAGTAAGTTTAACAAGTGGTCATTCATGATATTTAAAACTTGTATCTCTATATCATTTCTCACCATGACATTCCTTCAGTCCACATGGGTATAATTAAGTTCTCAGATTTTTATTATCTTTTCTACTCTAGCAGCTTCTTTGATCTGTCTCAGCAGGTTAAAGTCACACCCCCTTGGCTGGTAATGCCAATCTTTCTATTAAGACAAAACTTGGAACGGTACCAATTGTTGGTTCCTTCTGGATGCAGTTAAATTATTTACTCTATTTTCCTTATTTAACTTTGTCTTCTTCCATTCTCTCACCCATATTGCATTACAGCATCACTTTAATTTTATGTTCTTATCTAATTTTTGTCAGAAAGCTCCGGTCTATGACCCAGAGCGGGTGACGCTGATGACTTCCATCAACTGCCTGGTCATAATTGAACGGGTAAGACAGTGACACAGATCCAGTCTGGAACAGCAGGGGACACAGCCGCCTGCAAGTTTACCTACAGTGCAGCTCAGGCTAGGACTGTGGGCCAGATCCTGAGTTTAGCTGGAGTCCTGCTGTCCAAGGGCAGAGGGTGAGGGTGGGGCCTCAGATGAGGCTGGTTAGTGTAATTAAAGCCTCTTGGGGCTCTCAGGGCCATGGCCATTTTTATTCTGCTGTTTTGATGTTGCACAGTTCGGCTTTCTTTTACCTATAATACCTATAATCTCATTCAAAGCCAGAATTCTCCCATCTTATGTTTAGCATTTGTATAGAAACACGTACATCCTTGATCTTGAAGGTTTACCAGTGGAGTTTAGCAGTGATCTCTCCTGAGGCCTGTGACATAAAACTACTTGTAAGTGGTCTGGAAAAGGGATGATTATGCAGATGAGAAAGTTGTTGGTGATACAATGTTAATTAGGGTATTATGGATGAGAGCTGACTCTGAAGAGTTGCAAACGGATCTTGTGAGGCTGGGCAGTAAAATGACAGATACAATTAAATATAGATAAGTTTAAAATGTTGCACATCCGCAGGGAAAATCATCCCAATTTCTCACAAAGAGTGGGAGAGCTAACAATTAATTCTCAAAAGTGAGATTTTGAAAATGTCAGTTCAGTGATCAGGAGTGGTCCCCCCAAAACCCCAAAGCAAATGTTAAGGATCCTCAGAAAGGCAATTACAAATCAAAATACAAAATACTGTAACACCACTGTATTTACCTGTGGTTTGCCTGTCTGTTGGTTACCTTGCGTGGTTCTGATTCTCATTTCTCATGAAAGGCATGGTAGAGTTGGAAAAGAGAGAGAAGAGACAGTAAAGACCGTCAGAGGTGAGAAATGTGGAGTGACTAAATACATGAAGCAAATGACTTGAGCAGGAGTGAGGAATGACAGAGGCCTCCAAAATCACAGTTATTGCGTAGAGAGTGGACACAGTTCCACCATTGACTGTTTCTGCCAACAACAACCATAAGAAGAAAAACATTGACTGAAGGTGAAGGAACTGAGTTCAAATTAAACAATATGAAGTGGTTCTTACAGAATAGGTAATACATTTGTGAAACTCCTTACCAAAGGATGTTTTGGTTGTGAAAGGTTAAATGGGTTTAAAAGAATATCAGATAAACTCATGGAAGATAAATTCATGGACCATTCACAAAATATACAGGAAAAAATTCTAGCCCAGGAAAATCTGGGGCTGCAATAACTGGTGACTGACAGAGTGTGTAGAGAGCATCACTAACGTTTGTTTTCATTCTTCATGTTCTTATTCTTCCCTGGACATCCCATTATGAATCCACTTATGGCCAAGGATTATGGCAATCTATGTTCGTTCACAATGAGTAACAAGAAGCAAAAGCAACAAAATCTCAGCAATATATGTAAGTTTTCAAACATCCCTGTGTTTAGAAACCAAAAAAATTTCTTGCCCTGCAGTCCAAATCGAGGCTCTGCCTAAACCAGTAAGTTGAACGGGGCCAGTGCTTAGGCACTGGGTTCTGATCATCCATATTGTTTAATTGCCAGCATGCTTTCTCCCAGGCCAACCAAAGCTGTGGATCCAGACAGCGCATGCCATTGCACCTGTGACTGTTCCCAGATGGGTAATATGGACGGCGCCACTCTGTTTCACATGGGAGGAACATTTAGTTGCATGGACTAGAGCTCTGCAGTAACCTGTGATCTTCAGGATCAAAGAATGGTTTGTGGTCCCTTCTGTTTACTAGCACAGACGTAACCTCAATGCCTGACTGTAGAGTCAGGCTCAGACTATGCAAGGAGACAAAAAGGGCCTTGAGCTATTTTCCGACCCTGGGCCTGACAGGTGCAGCATCCATGGCACTAAACTCCATTTCTCCTCCCTTCACTTCCCTAAGCTGGATAGCTGCATCCCAAAAGTTTCCTGGGAAAGATCCCATGCCTGTGTCCCTCCTGAACAACGCCCAGACACTGGAGGTGTGCCTAAATGGTGCAGGGTTTGTGCTAACAGTTTAGGATTGTGTATAACAATGGGTTGCTGAATCCGTCTGCAGCCTGGACCTGTTTAGTTTATAACACCCAATGTGCCAGCTGCACAGAAGAAGCTGCATATGAAGGATAATGGCTTTGTCCCCTTTTTAATGACCTGGGAGTTAGCTGCCTCAGTGCTCTCCCAACATCTGCAAGATCTGCACTTCTACCTGAATGACACACGCTCTGCCATGGGGATGTCGGGGCACAGCAGGGCTGGGAGAAGTGGTGATTCCTGGGGTGGAGTCTGCAGGGCATGACCTGGCAGCCAGGGCCTGTGCCACAGTCCCAGCCAGAAGCAGAGCAGCTGTGGGACACTGTGTCAATCCCAGCTTCAGGCACCTCTCTGGGGTGGGGGACAGGCAGGGGACAGGCTGGGCTGTGGGCCCACAGGTGGACCTGGCTTGGTGGAGGCTGTGGGGACGTCAGAACTGGCCCTGCTGTGGCATTAATAGGGCAGGGACCAATGGTTCTGGAGCCCTGAAGTGGTGTCACGGACCACGGGCTGGGTGGGAGGAGCACCAGAGGTGGGCAAGGACAAGCAGGGCTGGCGGTACCCTTGTGGCCCTGCCTTTTGGTCATAACTACTTTCATTTTCTACTTTCTTCACTGAACTTCTAGAGCAAGTGACAGTATTTCCTCAGTTGGTTGCATGAACCTAGCCCAGAAAAAAGGATTATAGCTAAGAAAGTAGCATACTGTGTTCTACCCACATGGAGAACTGAATATCTACTGCCTTTTTTGCATGGGCTGACTGCCATTTGTTTGCTTGCTGATAACCGTGAAACCTTCAACTTTGTCCTCCTCCATTTCCTATTGATTCGTTTCTGAAATCAGCTGTGGCCTGGGTCAATGTACAACACCTGCTAAAATCCTTAACAATTTTCAGTTCAGTACATCTATGCCTTTCAGTGGACTGGAAGCGATGATTTTTACCTCTGGATGTCTGTTACATTTGTTATATTCATAGGCACAGAGGCAACAAAACTGCCATAAAAATTTCTGCATTGCTTTAGTTTTTCTATACTGGCATTTTAAAGATCAATATCCCTTTGCAAAAAGATTAATTCTAAATAGAAAACTGGTGGAAGTCAGAGGATCAGCAGGTGCACATAGTACTTTATATATCACCTCTGAATTTATAAACTTTTAAAGTATTATTTCTAGGAAAAAACCCACTTATTTTCCTTGCTCTCTGCCAGGGAGGAAGATGTGATTCAATTTTTCTAAGGGAGAAGGGAGGTTAGTAAGAAATTACAGTTCTCACCTGACACAGAAACATCAGGTTTTGTATTGTAAATTGACAATTAATTTGACAAGAGTGTGCTCGTTTAGACATTAGAGAAATCTTAATGGCCTTCTAATAACATCACGTACTAGAAAAGAATGTCCACTGTAGTCAGAAGGGTTGAGACTGTGTGAAAGATAATAATGTTTTTCTCCTTGTTTCAGAAAACGTTTGTGAAAAATGTGTCTAAGTTCCCTCACTGCTGTTTTTGAAAGGTAATAATCTTGATTAATTAACAGTAATTTTCTTTTCCCAAATACCATATTAGAGTGGTAAACCACCAGATGCATGTTTGATTATGATCACTCTTGTACTCAGAGATGCCTCAGTTCTCTGCTTTTAACTTCTCCTTGAATGTTCCTCCTTGAATCAGACCCCATTCAATACCCACAAGGTCACTGCTTTGCCGGCTGTGCTGGACAAGTGAATATATCACACAAATAGTTCTTCCTTTCATATGGATGCTACAGCTCATCTTTTATGCAGAATTTCCTATTGACCTTTAGAGTGTTGGGTTGGGTTCACTAAACTATACAATTTATATTAACATTATTTTAAAGCAGCCTATTTAAAACCACTGTGTTGAAGTTCTCATAGCATCTCAATCTGCTAGCAGCTGTCAGTGAACCCTACTGTTTCTTCCTTTTTGTAAGAAGCTTTGATTTTCCCTCATGAAGTTAGACTTCTGCTACAGGCACACAGCTGGTGGTGTTCTCACAACATTTCAGTAGGGTCTAGTAGATACTTTCCTAAGACTGTGATGAATTGTGAATGTCATACAGAGTGCCTAGCTGTCCGGTGGCAGGAGGTTAGAGGCTGGTAGTGCAAATTTTTTTGCTTATATGGTAAAGAGCTAAAGGCATCCCTTTAACTGAAGAACTAGAGAAGGTCTTTTGGCATGCTCCGTTCTATTAAATGCTCTGACAGACTGTCTGTCTTATTTCTGAAAACAACAATTAGCCTGTTCTATGACATGGTTAATGTTTAAATATAGTTAATTAGAGCATATTGCCAAGGGAAGAGGCGGCTTGAGGGCCTCTCAGGATTGGTGTTAGTAAGACTCCTAAACTGTGTTTATCACTGACCTTTGATGATTCCTTATGCCTAGCATATGAAAAAAAACCCACTATAACAACAACTATAACAACAGCCTTGGCTTGGTGGTATTCTGAATAGCACTCTGTCAGCGCAGAATTGCCTTTGGCACATGGGGTACTGCATGGTTATGAGGGGCTAAAAAGCTAACTTGGTATCTCTCAGAGAATCATTTTAGAGGAACTAAGTATTTACACAGGGTTACTTCAACATGTCCCAAAAGTCCCAAAGCCAGGACTCTTTCTGTAAACTGGCATTCTGTGTACTAAACCTCTTGTTGACTTTTCCAAGTAATCACAAATTCTTAATATCCTGATTCAGCTTTGAAAGGGTAAATATCCATTAAAAACCTGTATAGTTTTCAAAGTATGTGGAATAAAAAAATTGTTACTTGAACTTCAGATAATGTATTATCAGTAATAGGGAAAAAAATGAAAAAGGAATTTAACAGGACTAAGTTCTTGCTATGCTTGTACAAATTGAATTTATTAATTTCTTCTGCTGGTGAAAAATAGTAAATACTTCCAAAAGTAGACCTCTTGTACTTTCCAGAAGGGTTGCAAAGGGAAGGAAAATCTGACCTCATAGCTCAGAGCCTGATGTCTATCATCACTGCTGAAATCATTTCTCAAAAGATAAGCCTATGAAGTACACAGTATTTGGTGAATATTTTCCAGACTAGTGAACATCTTCTCCAGTTAAAAGCACTCATTCAATCATGAGAGTGCCATCTGTGATGAATGCAGTGTCACATACTTTGCCAGTTCACAGAATAAATTTTGCAAACTTAAATACTTTTCATAGAATAGAATCATAGAATAGTTTGTGTTGGAAGGGACCTTCGAAGGTCATCTAGTTCAACCCCCCTGCAGTGAGCAGGGACATCTTCAACTACATCAGGTTGCCCAGAGCCCCATCCAGCCTGACCTTGAGTGTTTTCAGGGATGGGGCAGCTACCAGCTCTCTGGGCAACCTGTGCCAGTGTCTCACCACTCTCATTGTAAAAAATTGCGTCCTTACATCTAGTCTAGATCTCCCCTCTTTTAGTTTAAAACCATCACCCCTTCTCCTATTGCAACAGGCCCTGCTAAAAAGGTTGTCCCCTAATTGTTTCTTTTCTTTCCTGCTTCTCAGTTAATAATATTTTCACCTGATTTAGTCATTAAAAATGGAAGCAGATATTATGTATGGTGCCAGGAAAATAACTTCCTGTCACATATTGCTGCTCTGGCTGGGCCAATTGAACACAGGCCTCAGGAGGAATCAAACCCTTGAGACACAGATCAAACCTGATTTAGAAAATGAAAGAGAAAAGGCCCTAAACCAAAGAGCAAACTAGTCCCTAAAACTGGGAGCATAAGTATGAAGTATTTATTGGATTTGCTTCATTATAAAAATAGAGATAAATGGTTCTATTTACTTGTCTTTAGGGAATTTTTAAGGGTTTTCTATGTCATGCTTTGTACTTTTACCTTAGAGACATCCAGTTTCATTTATCACATTTTTATTTTTAAAAGATGAGATTATCTCCTGGAAAATCTCCTGTCTGTTTAGTCAAAGTGTAGGTGATCCCCCGATGTCCATTCCAACTTCAGTGATGCTGTGACACAGCTCTAATAAGCCCATTTAGGAACCCACTAGTTCCAAACTCCACAGCCTCATTCCTGCCGCTGTGTATTTTTTTGTTTTAGGTTGATTGTTTAGAGATTTCACCGTAAACCATTACGCTTTTCCATCCTCCAGCAAGTGTATTTTTAATGTCGTGCCTATTTTCTTCATAGATAGTTAAAATCCCACTGTATTTGGATCCAGTTTCTTTCTTTAGCTAGGAAAGGTCTTAAGTTCGGTACTATGGAATAAAACCGTCAGTTTCCCTGCAAATCTGAAACTAAATGTAGTGGAAACTTGACTGGATGTGGTTTCTTTATCATACAGCACACTGTAAACTTTTCTAGAAACTCTGTTTTATGATTCAACATGTTGAAATCAATAATTTACAATAATAAGCACCAAGATGACAGCAGTTTGTGTGGGCTGGATTAAATCTGGGCTAGAAAAACGAGCAGTGAGCTATATAAATACAGAGAAAAGGGATTAATTGTATGATGGGGAAGGTTTGTTCAGACCTCCTGAAATGCAGTCATTATCAACGGTTTGGGTTTTTCCCTCCCCTTTCCCTTTCCTACAAGACCATTTAGCTCTGCAAAGAAATTTCTTCACTGACGTATTTGTAAGGCTGACGTTGGGTGTGTTCATTGGTAAAGATGCACTAAACTTCATAGGCACAGTGGTATCCAGCTCATCTTTTATTTGTTTTTGTCTGTGACATGGAGGATTGAAGCACTGGAGAGCTCAGTGTTAATGTCTCAGCTGCAGCTGAGACTGCTTGGTGGTACAGCAACTTGTGGCAGTTGCAATTTCCCGATACGGCTAGATGCTAGGCACGTGGCTGAGTATTGTGGCTTAACAAGTTATCACCATCAGAAGCAAACGGTGGCGAGCAAACGGGCAGGGCTGATGTCTTGTTGTGTAAACACTAATTCACTTACAGCAGTAGTTACTTTGGCAGTTCTTGTTTGCCAGGCTTTGGGTAATTGCTAGTTGGGATGGTTCCACCTATGTTCATTGTATGTTCGGTTTCAAGATGAGCATTAAAGTTTAAATCATTGACTTTGGCTCCAAATTAGAGGATGATTTTGTAAAATGTTCTCTTGCTCCCCCACCCATTTAGCAACCTCCTTGGAGTCTGAGGACTGGATTTCCTTGAAATGTAGAGAAGAATCTAACTTTGTTTCCTGATGGTGGGGTAAGTTGTGCATTGTTTTAACATGATTTAACATGAATTTTTCTTTCTGTCATTGTTCATGGAAACCTTTAATATTTTTTCTTTCTCACTTCAGTTTTTGCCTTTGCTCTTTCAACAGGAAAAGAACAAAATATCTCTTAACAGTGTTAGAATAGATAAGTATCTCATTTTTTCTCTCTGACACAAGCCTCTATCTGCATCATTTTGAATTATGTCCCCCATCTTGTCCTGAATGTCAATCAGTATCTGCTCCCATTCTCTCCTCCCCCAGTCTCTTGCCTCTGAAACAGTGTATTTTGGACTTCTCTGAACCTTGAACATCAATGTGTTGTAAAATGAAGCAGGTTGTGCTGGTCCTGATCCCATTTTCAGGCTTGTTTCTCACTCCCATTGGGAGTGCCTACTGGCTCTTACACCAACATAAGAGGGAAACAAAGATGTGGCCATGGAAAACTTTTTAAATAATTCTCATTTAAGAGACTATACATATGTTTTCAGCAATACTTGATGCTAGAAAGGAATACTTTGTAGGGTCTCATTGATGGCAAACATTACTGCTAAGAAGCAATGTAAGTTCTTCATATCATGGTCTGGACCTCACTCTGTATCTAGCCATAAAGCTAATTTGTATGCACAGGAATAGTGGTATTTCATTTTGAAAACTATTGTTTCCTAACCAAATGCTAATTGTAGTATCCATACCTGTTAAATATACTGAGAGTTCTTCCTTGTTGTCAGCTATGTCAAAGAAATGATGCACATGGTGAGTATCAAAAATGGGTAGGAAGTTGTGCTCTACCACAAGGTCCAGGTAAGACTTTTTCGTTTGCTTTACTGTCTGATGTTCAGTCCTTTGCTGTGCTCCTTCTTTGGTGTGTATTTGGTCTTCCCATTTCAAAGGTAGGCTGTGTGTAGTTTTTAAAACTGAAGGCGCTGACTTCACTAAAAATCCAAAGAAAGGGAAAGTGCTAGTATTGTTACAGTTACATTGTCATCGGTGATGGCACACACCACCTATATGATATGCCACACCTCTACTGGAGGATGCAACCAATCTGCATGGTAATGGGAAACATCAAGATGAAGTTTAAATATGAGATTTGCACTATGCTAAAGTCTACATAAAGAAATTTGATTCAAAAATACAGAACAGCAACAAGAATATGGTTAAAATAAATCTGGAGCTGAGTCACTGATGAAGACTTTATAAGCTCTTAGAGCAGAGAGACAATCTGGATAACAGCAAAAATTAAAAACACAATTTTAGGGAATGCCATATTAAGGAAAACGAATTAATCTGGTTTCCTTGGGGGGCTGACATGCACATTCTGTTTGAAAGCACCTATTAATGGTGCAATTTAACAGTGATGGGTTGTTTTCCATTGCTGCTGGAGAAGAATAAGAAGACATTTTACTTAATTTGCAACAAGTGTTTATTTGGATAGTAGCAATTAGTGTTTTTTAATTGTTAGGCAGGTGAACTGCCGTTCTGGAGGTTTTCTGAGCATTGGTTTGGATGAAAGTCTCTGAGGAATGATCCACGTGTCCTCCATGGAATGGGTTTGAGAGCGTACTTTCCTGTCATCTCAGAGTTCACACTCAACATGTAACCTTCCAGCTCTAAAGTAAAATTTGCTTTCACTCTGCATCTGATTTTGTCCAGCTGTCAGCATAACGACAGTCAGGTTAAGAGGATGAAGAACAGGTAGTAATGAATGGAGATATTTTTGTAATGCTCCAGCTTCTATGGAAGGTGATTTTGCAGGGTATCAGTCCTTACAGATTCACTGTCTTCTTATTCACCCTCTTTGTTTTCTGAATCTGTTCAGGGTAGTGCAGGCACATATTATAATTTCTTATTCTTGCTGTTCCTGCAGCAAAGATGAAATGAGTGAAGATGTGCATTTTTGTTCCTGTAATCCTTTCCAGCAAAGCTCAATCCTGTTTTTCTAACCACAAGGCAAAACTGTCCTCTCACCTTCCTTCTATCACTGTTCGTCCTGGTACAAGCTTTTATACACAGATCTACAAATAGCTCATTAAGTTTTGGAGCACTTGGTTTGAATTTGTGTTTTGTAACTTTCCTATGTTCCAAGAGCAGATCTCTCAGAGTCTTCCATCACTGCCTATTGCTTCAGTCTGGCAGGGTACCTAAAAGCAGAGATGGTATGACACATAGTGTAGTGTACTGAGACCGCTGTTAACTGCATGTTAATGCATGATGATGAACACAATGTCATTCCTGTAAGCCAACATGACCACAAAGATGCAGTGGGCACACGTGTTTTGCCCTACAAACTTGTTAAAGTGGGAAGCAATGATATAGTTAAATACACATTGATATAATATCAGATAATTAGTATTAGAGGGTAGCAGAGCACTGCAACGGGCTGCCCAGAGAGGATGTGGAGTCTCCTTCTCTGGAGAAATTCAAAACCTGCCTGGACACGATCTTGTGCAACCTGCTCTAGGTGAACTTTCTTTAGCAGGAGGGTTGGACTAGATGATCCCCAGAGGCCCTTCCAACCCCACCATTCTGTGATTCTGTGATAACTGGATCTAATAGCAGCAAGAGGGTAATTTACTGTTTCAGAATCTGCTCTGGTCCAGCCCTTAACTAGTTCTTGTAAATGTCTGTAAAGCACGTATCTCTCCAGTGGACTACAACAGAGAATGAATTACTTTCATATCTAGTTTAAGTCCACTCAAAAATTGTCAGAAGGTATAAGCCTGGTGTGTTGCAACAACCAATAATGTATGAGATTGGGAGTGTGTCATGTGCACACTGAAATAATTTTGTTTTCACTTTAAAATTATTAAATTCCTGCTAAAATGACACAGCAACTGAAAAAAAGTCTGGCATGAAAAAAAAACGTATCAAATATAAACACAAGGATAGCTAAGTTCTCTTAATCTGAGTTCTTGTCTTAGTCTTGCTGTGCATGTGTTTAGCACAAGGACGTGGAACATAACAGCTCATTCTCAGCTGTAGTCCTTGCAGAATAAGGACACTGCAGTGAGTCATGGTAGCAATGGAGCAGCAGCGGCAACACAAAACTGGATTTCCTCTGCTTTGTATGTTTAATTCTAAGTTTACTCTCACTAGTCTTTTTGTATTCCCCCATTTTAATAAGGGAATATTTACTAATAGTTGGAATATCCTAGCTTTTTGTAATTGCAGCTTTGCTTCTTAAAAATTCTATATATCTCCATGTTTTCCTTTCCATTTACTAGCTATGTTTTGTTTGTAGAAGTAGAAAGTGGATGTTAATCATAAAAAAATTCATACTGGAATATGTTGAAAAGACTGTCAGCAGGTCTGAGTGCAATGCTTACCATAAGAGAGCTGAGCACTGTTCAAGCGTGTGGCGACACGAAACGGAGGCTCTGGGCTGAAGTGGAACGAACCGCTCGAACACCAATATGGTGTATAGTGAGACCCGTTTATTGTTTACATTACATCCCAATTTATAGACTCTTGTCCACTCGACTAACTACATGGTGATTGGATAGTGACTCTGTTACACAGACAGCACACATCTCCTAAAGCACTATAATTGGTTAAAAGGGGTTAGATCCCACGTGGTAGTATTTTGGTTAGAGCTAACAAAACAAGGCTAGTAGAGATAGTATTTCCCACACGATAACACTGCAGCTGTATTCCAGCTGCTAAGTTTCCCAGAGAGAGTAGCATATTTTCGTAGTTCCCATTTCTGCTAGAAAAATACACCAACATCGCGGAACTTCCTGACTCCATCTATCATGACACTGCAGTCAATAGTAACAATTTTTTAGGGTTATGTATATTGGGGTAAATAGGGCCAAATACTTACCACTGAAAGGTAATGATACCCTTCTTGCCTTTGACAGTGGTAAGCGTTGTACATATTTGCTAAAGTTAATTGACCCTGAAAGGTGTTAATATGTTTCTTGAAGATGAACCTTTTGTTAGTTATACTTGGTTCTGTATTTCTCCTCCCATATCCTGCAACTGCTCTTGGGGGTATAATGCTTAGGCACATAGCCTGGTGTGACTCAGGATATTCAGAGATACTTGCAGCTAATAGTTAGTAATTCACTGCGCAGTCCTGCTTGTGTTTATCTCCAAGTAACCGGTCTTCATATATTACAGTGTTTGCTTTGCTGATGCTTGGGTCTCAGTAGCAGGCAGAGGGAAGTATTTTCTCACGATCTACTGTGCTGTCTTCCTTGGACTGATTTTTCACTTCAGTTTTATAGCTGGTCTGAATGTGTCAGCCACCTGGGTTTATTACCCATTCACTTTCATTGTTTATGCTCTAATGTAGGGAGAGATTTGGGACATGAAAGTGCACCTATCGAAGGTGGTGAAGCAAGGTCTTTAGGAGGGCATACAGAGATTATAAAAGACCTTCATTTCCAAAATCTCATTTCTGTGAGCTGACAGTTTAATTCGATGGTGGTTCAAAACAGCATTCTTCATAGGAAAATCCCTCCTGTTTGTCTCCCAGGTGTCCTGTCACTGCCTTCCCATGGATGTCTGGGCTGCCTTTACTTTCCTCTGATCCTCTGAAGTGAGACTACACACTCCAAAACTTCTGACACAGTGTTCTCATTGCCTGTGACCTGTAAGTGCTTTTTATATGTCTTCCAATCTTCCAAGAAATTTCCTCTGATCAGTGTCTTTGCCTCAGCTTATGGCGAGTACTCTTTGTATCTGAATCCATTTTGTTCTCCTGTAGCCATGCTTTTCCTAAGCATAGAGTAGTGCACGCAGTGAAGGACTGGACTGAAAGTTGTGGGGTAGGGCTGTTCTGAGGAATGGTCATGTCAGCCATTGCCTTTGGTGGATATGCTCAGTCTCTGGACCAAGTTTGGCCAGGGAAATCATTTACTTTTAGCCAGGTCATAAAAGTGTCCCAAAGAACATCCTAAAAATTGGGTGGAGAAGGCCTCAATGAGAAAATCTCACTCCTTGATAAGTTAGGAGAAAAAGCAAGAAAATGCTTCTTTTTGTTGTTTATCTGTGAAAAGTATTCATAGCACAGGAGAGTGTCTGAATCATGTAGAGAAACACCTTGCTGAGCAATTTGGGACTGCATTAATGCTAGGATCAGTGGGAGTTTGTATTTCTCTGGTGGTTACTAGTATTACTCAGTAAGCTTGAAGCATTTTCTCCACTCAAAATAATCATATTGAAGCAACAAAGAAGGAAAGAAATCTTACTTCTAAACTGAATGCACTACATATGCAAATCAATGTGTGGGTCTGAGAGCAGTGGAGGAGGCAGCAGGTTAGTTTGACTCATCGAGTCAGTCAGGTTAAGCTGTTCTAAAGCAGCAGGCTTCAAGCCAGGGCAATCTCATGTCAGTGCAAATTGTGAGGTTAATATAAAACAGATTAGGGGAAAAATAGATGTATCAGTTAGTGTTCTGCATGGTATTTATATGGTTTTAACTTCCATTGCAGGCATGTTATTCACCCTTCCAGGTTCCTGTATAAGGTTCCACATTGAGTACAATTCAAAGAGCACTAGGTGTCAGCTTAGTGTGGTAATGTCCCGTTGTTTGAAAGCAGGGGAATTAGCCTGCTTGCTAAAATGGCTGTGCTGTTTCTAGTATACTGACCTGGCTTATTTTGAATTTGGTATTGCCATCCCAGCCTGCTTTTATATCTATAAAAAACGAAAAGTTTACGGGACAGTAAAGCAAATGCCGTATGCACTAAGAATAGTCTTAGGATAGATTCTGTCATAAGAGTGATACTCATAGTGCAGGAATTCCCTAAGAATGTTGTGAATTTTGTGCATCTGCCTAAAGCTGCCTGAACAACCTCACCCATGCCTGGAAGATTTTAAACTCTGGGTTTGCTACACTTCTCTGGGAAGACTGTATTTCTTTGAGCAGACAAAAATGACCTTTCCGGATGTAAGATAATGGGGCATCAGGAGTACCCATGCAACTTAATAGGACCATTTTTTGGAGAGTAACAATATATGAAGACGAGCATCTTGTCTGTAAATGGTTACTTCTTTTTCCTAGAAAAGCATGAAATCATAAAATGTGATATATCATTTCAGGAAAAAAAGTATTTTTAGAATAAAATTCAAACTCAAAATGCAAGAAAGCTGAAAGGTTCTGAAGCTTCTTTTACTATAGAAAAGTGTTCAATTCCTGAAATGCTCTTGGACAAACCCTATACTTTAAAGTTAAGTACACTTACTGCAGAGGGAACAGATAAAGTGTTCCTGTGTGTGTTTTTCTTTGAACCACGTCCTCAGCTGTACTGAAAACACAATATATGTTTCTCTTAGAGCAACTATTCCATTTCATATTTATGGGTAAGTCAGTACCTAAAACCAATGACAAAAGATAGTGATCTTGTAGATGAAGAAAACGCCCTGTAATTTGCTATTGGCATCACAACTCTGGGGATTTTAACCTTCATTCAAAAAATATACATATTTAAACACAGGATCTTCATAAAAAATGTGCAGACCACATGTAGACAAACACTGACCAGACAACTTACCACATTTTATGCAATTCGCAACTCTAAAAAGAAATCGAGTCTTTCCTCTTTTTACATTTGATTTTTTTTTTTTTTTTGGTATATTTTTCCAAAAGTGCTTTGCCTCTAGTTTTAGAAGCAAAGAGTTTGTTTGGACATGAGTCTAGACATACTGCAACTTGGAGGGGAACAGGTACATTCCACATCTCCTGCCAGAAAATCTATTGATTCTCTAGTCAGTGTCACTGCCGGAAAGAGCAGGCTGAACAGAACAACTCAGTGAGTGAATGGGTTAGCTCTGCAGGGGAATCTGGCTTTTTGGATGGGAGTGCACTATTCAAATTAGATTGAAAAATAGAAAAATTTGCTGAAGGAAGTGTTTGGGTGTCTCTGGAGCCATTCTGCTTGATGGCTGATGTTTTCAGTTTGACTGCCATGTAAGTTCCAGCAGAGAGACATATGCATTGTACTTTGCCATGGAGTCTTCATGTGTTTCATCAAATGACTGCTTAGTGTACAAAAATAAACAGTCTCCTGGAGCAGGCTTTGGAACCCAGGTTTTCCTATTTCCCAGAGAGTGCTTTAAATGGTTTGGCTGGAAACTAACATTCCTGGCCTACCAAATTTTGAATTCCTTTATGAAGGTGGAACAGCTCCAGTAGAAAGGACTAAACCCACCACATTTTATTCTACCCCACATAGTCTGTACTGCTGCCAGAACACTCTCCCAGACAGTGAAGCAGCAGTGCTTAAACTGCTTTTGCTGAACACACCCTAGGATGCAGGGTTCCTGTGTCCTGAGCAATTGTGTTAAGACATGGAGCTGTTGGTTAAAAAAACCCCCAACCAACCAAAACTCAAATGGCTGTTCTGTCATGCTTTGAAAGAAGCTTATAGGGTTCAGCTCTCAAGTCTCCGGACTGGGAAAGATTTAAGACAGAATTTCTCACAGGTTCTGTTGACCTTCTGTAAATATTCTGCCTCTCTTGGGTCCCAGTCCTCCTGCACATTTATATACGATCACTGAGGGCTAGGATGAAGGGTTTGGCACTCAAGGTGGTGTTCTCAGTCCTGCCAGTGATGAGCAAAGGTTTTGGTAGAGCAGGTGTATCCCTCAGATCAAGGCTAGTGTCATAGACATGGTTTTGGCCATAGGACCCTCTTCCAGAAATGAGGATTGCTGGGGAGACATGGGTTCCATCTCACAAAGAGAGGGCAGAGCACCATTGCCAACAGGCTTGCTATCCTAGTAAGGACATGTTTGAAGGAGATTCATAAGGATGAAAACTGTGGCTCACAGCTAAGTGAAGGAACAGGCAAGAAAAGGGAAGTGTACATGGGACATGGCAACCCGGAAAGTTCTTGTGCCATACTTGAGAAGGCAAGGCAACTGGGGGCCTGTTGCAAGCACCTGTACATAAGCACTTCTAGTTTGGGAAGCAAACAGGAGAGGCTGGAAGTCTGTGCACAGTCACATGTCTCTGACATATCTGAATTTACAGAGACAATGATAGGACAGTTCTTACGATTGCAAAGCTGCAGTGGGTGGGTGCAGGATGGTTGGGAAAGATGAGTGTGGAATTACACTGTGTGCAAGGAGCAGCTCAAATGTGGGAAGCAATTTAACAGAAGAAAGAAAGGGCCATTTGAGTTTACAGGAGAGGATCAGAGGAAAATCCATTAAAAAGGATGATTGTGGTGGGAAACTGCTATAGACTACCCAGTTGGGAAGAAGAGGTGGATAACGCCTATTTCAGAGAATCAGAAGACAACTCATGAAAGAAACAAAGGTCCTGGTGATTTATGAGTCACTCTAATATCTGCTGGAAGGGCAGGAGCATGGAAGGCAAGTAATCCAGGGGATTTCTGGAGTGTTTTGGGGATAATTTTTGTGCAAACATTGGATGAACAAATAAGGAGAAGGACTCTGATGAACATGCTGCTTTGCTTATGAACAGAGAATAACTAGTTGGGAATGAGGTAGTCAGTGCAGCCTTGGATGCAAGGACCATGAGATAGTGGTGGTTAATATCCTACAGATAAGCAAGTATGAGAGATCAGAACAGGAACTTCAGGAGATCACACTTGTTTTTGTTCAGGGAACTAGGAAGCAGAATCATGTGGAAGGCTGCCCTGTATAGAAGCTCATCCTTTAGAGGGAAGGAAGGTTTGTTGTTAGTCAAGGACAACCTCCTCAAAGAGCAAGAACGATCTGTCTGACTTCGTGAGAAAATAGGCAGGAATAGCAGGAGACCAGGCTGGATGACTGGGGAACTCTTGGTTGGGATCAAATGCAAAAAGGAAGCACACAGCAGGTAGAAACAGGGATGAGCTAATAAAGGAAGAATAAGGAAATGTCAGTCCTACATGTGGGGATGGAATTAGAGAAGCTAAAGCTCACCTGACCTTGAAAAAGGAGAGGAATGTAACAGGTAACAAGGAGTACTTCTACAGGTATGTCGGCAGCAAAATGAAATACTGACAAAAAGTGGTATCCTTATTTAACAGGAAGATGATCTAATAGAAAAGGCATGGAAAAAAGCTGTCTTTCCCTTGCTCTTTCCTGGCAAGGTCTGTTTTCAGGCCTCCAACACCTTTGTGCAAAGTTTTTGAAAAAGAGGTGCTGTCTGCGATTGAGAATGATCAAATTCAAGACCAAATAAGGGAACTAGACATATACGAATACATGGAGAGTGCTGAGGGAGCTAATTCTCATCTTTGAAAGGTCATAGCAATTGGGAGAGATTAAAAAAGTCAAGGGTCACACTTAAAAAAAAAAAAAAGGCAAAAAGGAAAACCCAGGGAACTACTACAAGCCTCACCTCAGTCTTTGGGAGATTTTGGAGCACATACTCTCAGAAGTCACATTTAGGCACATGAAGGGCAAGATGGTGACAGGGGACAGCCAGCACAGACTCTTTGAGGAAAAAATGTGTCTGGTTGACTTAATTGTGTTCTTTGATGAGGAGAGAGCTGTGGATGTAATTTCCATTGACTGTAGCAACACAATCAACACAGACTCCATAGTATCTTTGCACTTCAGCCAGGGAGATATGGGCTACGTGTGGACTACAGGGTACATGAAACCTGGCAGGTCCACTGAACTCAAAGGGTTTGAAATCCACCTGGTTGCTGGGTATGAGTAATTTTCCTGAGGGATTGTACCTGAGGCTGATTCTGCTTATCATTCACTCTTCGATGACCTGGACTTCAAGCTCAGAAAATTCACAGAGGACACCAAACCAGGGACAGTGATTTAAAGGTTGCAGGTTCAAACTAGCATGTAGCAGGACCTTGATAGTCTGGAGGTGTGTCCAGATGACCTCCAGAGGTCCCTACCATTCTAAACTACTATGACTCTTCCTTGCTAGGAAACAGGTTCCCAAAAGTGAGAAGCTGCGCATAACTGAGATAAGATTTATTTGCTTCTAAACAGCTGTATTTGTCAGAGTGGCAATCTAATATTGATGAGAACATGCAGGTGGTTAACAGGAAAAAAAAAGTTTCATATTTCTGTATGTGCTCTGTTAATTTATTTGATAGAGAAAAACATCTCAAAATCTACGTAGATAGTCAGGATGCAGAAAGAAAACTAATTCCCCGTTCCCACAGATATTGTTGGAAGAAAATGCTTAAGAGAAAAATAAATCTTTCAACTTTTCTGAATATAATTGCCACGAAAAGTGTCTTAAATCAATAGTGAGGGTTTTTTTTTCAATCTTTCAACCCTTTATTGAACTAGGCACATTAAATTATTTCCAGAAGACATGTAATTCAAGAATGATCTAACCAATTTTGGAATATGTTTTCCTTTAAATGCTGTGAATAGATCATACTTAGATGATCATAAATTATGTTACTTTGAAAGGGGGACATAAAACAGCAAAGTTGCTTAATAAAATGATTATGATGTCTTACAAATGAATAGCAGGCTACTTAATGTCAGGATACTGCAATGTAAAAAGTATTGACTATTCATTGAAATTAATGTTTATGGCTAAGTGAGTAGTATTAAACTTTAGCAAATAATCTTTATAGCTTTTGAAATGGCCTCATGCTGGAAGATCACAATGTCTCAGTCGTTAAATGAAAATGAGTTAGTAGCTATATAATGGTAAGCATTATTGATATAACTTCTAAAAGAAACTCACTAAATGCTTAATACTAACACTGGGCTGAGAGAAACGCAGCTGCAAAGAATTTAATTAAAATGGCAATGCTCAGTATTTAATTTGGTTTTAGAGGAAAATTTATGCAAGACTGCTATTAAGGCTGGGTGGGGAGATGATCACTGTTGTTCTTTTATTAGTATAACCAAGGGGCTTGATTTTCCTTAGATCTCTGATTGTTCCTTCATCTTCCCCGGTCCCATCCCTTGCTTCATGCATGGGACCTTCCTCAGTCCCATTCCCTCGTCCTACATAAGAACGTGTATTTATAAAAAAATATTTAGGTTTAAAATGGAGGATAGGTTTTAAAACACTATTTTTAAATGAAAGGAACAAGTCATGGACAAATGTTATTCTCCCACTAGAAGTATGTATGCCAGCTCTACCGAGAGGGATATTTGTATCTTGAAGTTATGTCTGTTGTCTAGGATGTGGGGAACTGGCCACTGGCAACCAGTCAGGACCATTTAAGGGAAGGATTTGCTCATCAGTTTTGAACTTGGAAATGGTGGGGTTTGGCCATCTCGTTCATTAATTTTGTGAGTGATGACTCAAGACTCACCAAAACTTTTTCTTCCCGCATTTACTGAATTGTGCATTGTATCCTTTCTAACGACTGTGCCAGATTTCAGGGATATGTCTGCACAAACTGTGCTAGACACTAATTTTCCCATGCTTAAAAAAGGTAAAAATTTAAAAAGGCATTTTTATTCACTGATGTAAAAAAAAGATTCAAGAAATGCAGATATTTAGCACGAGCAAATTGTAGAAATGCAAAGAACAACACAATATATAAATATAAAGAGCTGTGTTGACCTTAGTTTCACTCTAAAGCTTAGCCTGGAGAAAGGTGAGTTGCGGTAGCTCATGTTCAGTCTGGAACAGCAGTATGTCAGATGTAGCAAGCGATTACTGCGAGGTAGATGTGTTTGCCTGAGCTGGGGAATGTGGAAAATACCTTCTGTTAATGTAAATGAGCAGCTGAAATAAATGCAACTATGACATTTTACAGCAGATAAGTAACTGAGGCAAATTTTTTTCTCTCTCCATTAATACTGGCAGACGGGCTTTGAATGAGCAGAAGTTTACTCCTCCTTACTAGGAGGACCATAGTCCTTTTTTCCTTAAAAAAACAATATAGGATTGTCATGTGCTTTGTGATTAGCATGCAGCCTTATGAGAGGGAGAACTGTACTAATTTGCAGTAATTACTATTGTGTCAGTACCTTGCATAAACTATCAAGTTTATAATGCCATGCTTTCTTCTCGGATTTTTGTATTTCTTCTGACACTTGTACCTTCAGTAGTCTGCCCTTTCCAGAGGACTAACCACACTCTCACAACATGCTTGTTCACAGCTCTTTCTCCTAGTGTATATTTCTGCCGAAGAGCAATGTTCAAAGAACAAATAATGCCCAAAAAGATCAGAGAACAATGTATGAGTTTCAGTAATGTGGACAGAAAAACCTTTAAGAAAAAAGGATTAAAGGGTTACTTACGTATGTTGAAAAGACCTCTGAGCTTGCTGTTAATGTAGCTCTACACCTTTACATACATTTTGTCTGTAAAGTGGCAGGCATAACTATGGCAATAAGTAAGGAAAAGAGCTTCTATGTTATATCTTTCCCTGGGTAACTGAACTGTAATTGTTCATAGAGATTAATTTATAGGCCTCAGACCAGCAATATCCAGAGTCTTTTCTACAGGTCTGCCATAGCCTAAATATGTATGTATATGTGGAGCAAAATTTTATTTAGCTGGGTTTTGTTCACACCTTTTAGCTGTGAACAGAAATGGGTGCAATTGCATTTATTTGTAAATATAATTGCTCTGAATGTAGCTGGCAGGAAGCAGTGGCAGAAGGGCTGAGTGCATGGTGTGGTTCGGACAACTGAACACATACTTCTGGAGATGACATACAGCTTACAGAATGGAGGCTCTTTAGCTGTAGTTATAAAATCTACCATTTGAATTTCTGCATGAAATTCACAGACTCCAGCTACCAATAAATCAGTCTGCATTTCCATCTTCTTCCAAATAACCTTCAATGAGGTCACCCAAAAAGAGATAAACAACAACGTTTCATGCAAATATGAGTCTCTGTTGTAATGGAAATTACAAGATGAGGCATTTCTGAAAGATAACTTGAACATGGTATTTCTTTTTTATTTTCCAATAAATGATGACTTGGAAGAAAAATTCTCAGCAGAAGCCAGAAGTGAATAGCAAATGATATTTTTTTTTCTTTATGTGTTGTACATGCTGGTTATGTGTCGGGGGAGGACTTGGGATTTCTAAAAGAACATTTGCAATATCATACTGCAAAATTTGACAGGAGGCTATTAAGCAAATTGGGAATGTTATATATGGAGGAAGTATTATGTTCAAGGCTTCAGTACTTGCTATGATTAGCGAGCTCTTTGTGGAAGATTTGTTAAAATTTCTTCATCCTGGACACCTGCCAAGCTTACAGCTTTAGTGCTCTGAGATTGAGTCACAGAAGTGGGGACTGACGGCTCTCAGAGCTCGTTGACTTGCCAGGAGGTGGGTGTGGGAGGTCATATGCAAGTAAGAAAGAAGAGGGATGTGAAAAATAATTTCAACATTCTGTGATCAAGAATCTGATCAAGAATCAAGATCTGTTTAGAAGAAGTAAGTCCATGGCTTCAGGTTTTTGATCTATTTTCCAAACTTGCCAACAAAAACATTTGTTTCAGGCTGGTAGCAGAAAGAACTTCAAGGTGTTTGGTGTAAAAAAGACTAGGAAAACAAGGATTAACGTGGTATTTGACACGGTTAGTTAAATACAGCATCAGTTCATGATAATTATCAAGTCAAATGAATAATTTCAACACAGAAAATAACCTTTTCAATTTTTTTTTTTATTTACTAACCACTAGAAATCTCTAGTAGATATTTATATGACTGATTTAATCTTGCTGAAAATAGACTAGCTTTTCTGGATCATGTTTTATGGATCCTGACTGTACAGCCCCTGAGTCCCTTTAGAAGCATACACTGAAAATCATTAGATAAACAGAAATTGAACAGACAGTAAGAAATGACAGCATTTGTGAGAACCATTTGACCAAATGAGATCAGTATGATCAAGAATTCAACTTTTCTCAGAGCATATGAGGGGGCTAATACACAAAGCTCAAATGCTTTTTGGAAGAACAAATGCTAACTGGTAAGTTTTGAAAAAACTGCTGAAAACAGGGATATGGCTGCAGGTTTACACACAGAGGACTGGACCCTGAAATTAAGGCATGACAAATGCCTGGAAAATATCCACCTTTGGTATGTTAACATTCACAAAGCCTGGCTAGTGCAGGCTTAACAGATACTCCTTTCCAGCTGGGAGATAGGGCTGAAGCCATAAGGGAGCTATTTCTTCAATCTCACATCTGCTATAACTGAACCTGCCTCTGCTCCAAGTGAGCTGAGGACAAAGAAGCACAGGTTAGCCTAAATCTGCTCTGGTACATACTGCCTGTGCTTGTACGTCATCTGATATCATCTTGCTTGGAAGTTACAGCACAGAACGTATTCTAATAATCTCTTAGTGATAACACTCTGCCCTTCGTGTCTCACGCACACTTGTGTCTGACATACTGCAATGACACAAGGTTCAGAAGTAGAACTGCAAAGCTTGTACAGTTGCAATAATATATCATTAATATACCCATTTGCTGTGTGTTTTGTTTCATGGTCTGGTTTAGAGATGGATGTATGCAACTGCATAGGATGGGCTTGATTTGTTGCTGTCGATCCTCCTGTACCTAACTGAAAAGTGAGAAAGTAGTGACACAGTTTATGTGTGTAAACGTGTTCCTATAGGGATCCCTGTGATCTCTGACGCAGGGCTTAGTAAGTCTGGGGAAGAAATGGGACTGTTAACAATTTTGACCTCATCCAGAACACAGACTGTAGATCCAGTCCATTTCTACATCTACTATGCAAATCAAGTTTGATCTATAAAGGCCTGGTATGTTCAGTGTTCAGGCTTGGAAATAAACAATGCCAAGGAAAACAGTTGCTTTTTTTTTTTTTTCCCTCCAGTTGGGGGAGGGTAATCTAGGCTAAATGGGTATGTCCAGAAAGAAACCAAAAGAAACACTTTTGTTTTTTTTTTTTTTTCCCTCCAGTTGGGGGAGGGTAATCTAGGCTAAATGGGTATGTCCAGAAAGAGCCAGGAAATGAGCACAAGAACTAGACCCCGGATAATTTTACAAAGATAGCTGTTAATTTGCTTTCTGGCTCTGCTTCAACCACCTCTCTGACCACAGCCCTCTCATTTCAGAAACTTTAAACGGAGAAAACAGATAAAATGATAACTGTCTCTTAAGAAGTCATAGTCCAGGACTCTACCTCCGTATTTCACAGCTACAGCAGAGCTGCGAGTAGCGTGCTGTAGTGCAATATGCCCATTGACCTGTACCTCAAGACCTCATTAGCTGCAGGAGTGTCTCTTTACCAGCCTCTGCCAGCTGCCTTCTGGAAATATTCTTGTGTTTCTTTAGTCCTTGATAAGAAATGGCACAGCACAGACAAAATACTGGACTAGCTCTTGGGCTGTTGCGGGTGTACCTTTCCAGCTGCTGAGGGTACAGAGGTAGCTTTGCCACTGATGAAACTCTCTCAGGTCCTGACACAAGTCACAGATGCTTCTCATGACATCGATGTTATCCACAGCTCATTTGCATGGGAAGTAAGCCATTGGATGGCTTATAACAGAGGATCTGGGAGGATAAATTGATGTTCTTCTCTGCAGATCTTAAGCTTCCAGGCCCTGTCTATGCTGGCTGCCTACCTTCCTAGATGTTTTGTACTTGGAGGAGGGAGAATACTCAAAAAAATTCTCTCAAAGCACAACAGTTGTCATAATCTTTTTGATACCCTGAATTTGAGTGTTTGCTCGTCTGCCTGTCTTCTATCTGCTGTAAAAACCCACATGCTTGTAATCCAGACAATACTTCCTGCTGGTCTAGAAGTTTTGAGATAGCCTGGCATGAGGCTTAGTAGCAAAAAAGTAAGTTATGGAAGATTATGGGGTATTTCAGAGAACAGGAAGGACAGTGATATTCACAAATGTTATTGTTTTTGTTTTATTTACATATTGTGGAGAATAAATAAAAACAGAGCAGAAACAACTTGCTAGTTAAGCAGAAAACTACCCTAACCATCTGTTTCTAAACTGCTGTGAGTTACAGTGAACCTGGGGGAATCTGTTCTTCAGTGAGGCAATGCAGCAATTCAGTCTTTTACTTCAGAGACTGAAAAATTGGGGACACTGTTTCAGTCTCTCTCCTGGTGCTAATCTGCCAGCCCTTACCCCAAGGTAAACTCTCATTGTTCTCATTCTGGTTTTGGAGACTTCGCAGCTGAAATGCTGCATTGCCCCTTTCTGAGTCACATGCGATTGCAGCTGCTCAGCATATCTATGCATGAATTCACTCAATTTCAGTAGGGAATTTTTAAGATAAAGCCTATTAAAAAGCCTGTGCTAAAGCATATTACAGTTCAAAGAAAAAGATAAAGGAAGAAAAGTGAATGAAGGGAGAAGACCTAAACCTTCCCTTGAATGACATTGTAAGATGCAGGCCTTTTTGAAAGTTCTATAGACAACAAAGAAAATGTTTATTTCCACTGCACCTTTTACATTTTAATCTAAATAAACATTGCCCTAAAGCAGGAAGGAAATGATTCTTCCTTTTGATGGTCTCTGAGGTAAATCTTTCAGCATGTTCCCCAAATGTCTTTATTTCTTATTTTATCTTTCCAAGGCCAGTATTTCTGCCTCTCAGGTTCTTTAGACTTTTTATTTGTCTATTGTGTGAGAATGTCCCAGGGTAGAGAACATCTGTCAACGTCAGGACAAGGTCATTTAAAAGGAAGTTTTTTCCAGTGTAAAGAATATGGACTTGAACACTGGATTACACAGTTAATCATAAAAATGAGATAAAACCTTTGCTTCCAGGAATATGAGTAGCAGAAGAGATGCTAATATATGTATGTATGTTTGTGTGCATATATATGCAAACATCTCTCTATATATACATATATATACATCTATACATAACATAAAGGCCTATTCCTTCTTCCATTGGAGCAAAGGGAATTCTCCCATGGATTTTATTTTACAGAGGCCTTGACTTAAATACTTAAGTATCTGAGAAGCCTGCTGAATTCATGGGGCTTCTTCACATACTTAGAGTTTGGCATGTATGTAAATACTTTCTCTGCAGCGTGGTCACAGGGCCTCAGTTCAGCTCTTATAAAACTCTGTGGAAAGATTCCTTTTCATTTATTTTTTTTTTTAAAGCAGTTGGATGGCTTTGCAATGTGTCTTTTTTATGCTAATGCAGAGTGAGCCAGCCATATTGTAGGAACATATGGCACACGTTAAACGTTTTAGAGGTTGTGAGCAGTAGCAACCTTACACTGAAAATGTTTATCCAGATCGATTAAAAGATGTGAATAAAGAGGCATTCCCAGACGGGCAGAAGGCAGCAAGTGCCTTTCAGAAAGGGCAGCATGGAGTGAACTCTGGCTGGGGACTCACTGGAGGCAGTGAGAGGGCGCTGGGGGAGCCCAGGAGGAAGGTTGAAGATAAGCTTATTATTTGGATGTATTGGGGAGACAGCTGTGTTGTTACACCCCAAGTACACCTGGGAGTGTGGGGGGAACTCCTACTGCGAGGAGCTGACTCTAGCCAGGGAGGAAGAGCAACATCCATCCATCTCAGAGACTGGGACTTGGCACCTGCCGGAGCCAAATTTCTGGGGAAGAAACAACATGCTGGCAAATGCTGCAGCATAACTGCAAATGTAAAACAATCACTGCTTCAACAGGAAGCCAGCTGAAAAGGTTTTGTCCACAATTGTGTTAAACTGTCTCAAAGCAAACTATTCTGGCCTAAATTTCTATTACTCCAGAGCCGAAGGGCACTGACAGTGGAGGCACAATGGAAAGGCATGCAAAGAGGCACTCCTGATTGATACGCTCCACATGTCTTTTGTGCAAAGAAGTACTCGAGAAACTGGATGGGATCTAGAAAAGTATTCCAGCTCACTCTGAATTGCTCCTGGAATGCAACTTCCAGGCGTTTCCTTAGCAAGAAAATTTGGAGGAAACCTGGAGAGGGCGATGCAGTTGTAATAGGCATGGTTCAGCAAAAATGATAAAAATCACAGGTAAATGATTACTCTATAGGGAAACATAATTACTTGTGGCATTTGCAGGAAATGGATTGCAAGGAGTCTTAAATGAGTAATCTAAAGAGATTAAAGGAGATAATTAGGAACTGGAACTGCCTGAATATTTTCAAAATTTCAATATAGGGAAATGCAGAGAAGAAAAATCATTCTCTTTTGACTTGCTCAGTTGGCAAGGACAGATGTAAGAAAGGGGGGTATTTAGGCTCGCTGACATAGAGAAAGTCTGTTCTGATGAGACTTTAAGATATCAAACTGGAATGAAAGGCAAACCCCTCACTCTACTGCATTCAAAGCAAGACTCAGCAAAGAACAAGAAATGAACCAAAAATTTGAAGTTGCTCAATATCTATTTCATTAAGGAATCATCTAGGTTTCTGTGCATTCATTTAAGAAAATTCTAGATATCTGTTCCTTTAAATAGACCAGATAGTATAGTCAGGGTTTTTTTGTTTTGGTTTGGTTTGGTTTTGTTTTTTTGGGGTTTTTTGTCTCCAAGGTTGAAATTCATCCTTAGGAGGTAATACTTGACTCTCTATGGTATATATTGGGGTGAGTATTTCCATCTTATCCTACATGACCTCAGCTCTTGTTATGAAAAAATCTGCCTTCTCTTCCTCTGATGAATAAACACCCTTTTCTACTGCCCTTTCATTTAGGAAAATATTTTCTGTCTTTCATCCTGGCTTTTCCAGAATTTCATCACTCTTGTAAGTCAGCTGTTTCTCAGTTCTTTATTATAGCCTAGCTCTGACTGATGTAAAACTAGTTAGTTTCCTCAACAATCTTCCTAAACACTTTGCTTCAAAAGATACAATACCACCAACGGCACCCGCTCCCTGCCTGTTTGTGCATCCCCTCCCAGCCTCTTCCATCACTGACGTGGACCCACAGCATCCATAGTCAGCATTCATCTTTTGTCCCCATTTAGTGCTTCTTCCTGTTAGTTCCTATGTACAGGTCAGGAGCCACCATTGTTCTAGTTCCTAAGTATTTCAAGTTTCAGTCAGGTTAGTTGGTTGACTGACAACCTCAGGTGGTGATATTGTCCAATGTTTTCTTAATTACCTTAGCATAACTACTCTGTTTAATTTTATTACTCAACTACGAATGATAGGCTGTTTAAGGTTTAGAAATTTGGTTGATAAGTGGGAAGATAAACATAATAATACTGCCTATTAGAGAGGGTAATCTAAAACTGCATCAACTAAAAAACAGCTGTGCTACATAATAGTGCTGAGTGGGAGGAAGAGTCAACACTTTCATTATCCAGGGCAGCGAGGTTCAGTTTCACTGGAGAGGGGCTGAACAGCTTTTCCCATCCTTTCTCTCCTGGATGCATACATTGCACATTTACATACAGGTCTCACACCAGCACTGCAAAAACACTGCTACAGAAATGGATAGTTGAACCTGCTTAAAACTCTGTGAAGATGGAGGTAGAGCTTACCCATTTCAAACAATGGCAGCAAATGAGTGGACATGGGACTTGACCAAGATGAGGCATAGTGGTCATTGCAAAGGTGGAGCTGGAAACCTTGAGCCTTTAGTTCCAGGCCTGTGTCTGTGTTTAGTACGGGAAGATTTCTTGTTGGATGTTGGATGCATTCTTAACCATTCCATTCCAGTAAGTTGTGTGAACACGGGTGCCTTTGTTGCAGCAGCCCTTCTGCGAACCGGAGCCCAAAGTCACAGATCGTACACCAATATGGTTAGGAATCATGCTCGTTTATTGTAAACAATGTGCAAATATATACAGACACCGCAGACGTACATGCGGCTACTCAAACATGCTAATTGGTTAGAAGCTACTGTCCACGCGCTATAACTCAAAAGTTAATTGGCAATCCCGCGCACTGCACGCAAAGGTTCAGCCCCCCTTACACTTTTTCTCATACTTTACCATCTTGATAGCACTTGCTAAGGAATTTTGTTTTTCCCTCCAAGCAGCCCTTCAAGGACGGTTCCCAGGGTAGCTTACGCTGGGTTTCGGCTGCTAAGTTTCCCAGAGAGAGTAGCATATTTTTCACAGTTCTAATTTCTGCTAGAATGATACACCAACATGCCTTTGGCAAGAAAAATGCTATATAGCTTCATTGTATATAATGACATTTATTCTTCTATCATAGGTACAAGCAAATTGGCTGTGGGGCTCTCTAGCTTTTTGATCGTAACACCACAACTGCCAAGTCCAACTACTTTGAAAAGAATAACAAACCTGATCTCAAAGATTCTCCGGATGTTTTTGAAATCTCCAAATGGATTTATTTATGCTTAGGATGTCCAGTTCTCTCAAGGTCATGCCTTTAAGTGCGCTGCTGCTAGGGTCAGAAGCTTCAGAGCTAAGCTGCAGTGTTTTTTTAATTAAAGCCGCTTGTCCCTCCAATTTATAGTCATTTCTACCAGCCATTTATCTTATTTTTCTTACTCTTTTTAAGTGTAGTTAGTGGGTAAATGCTGGCAAAAAGCCTGACCTACAATCACCAAGTAATGCCGTCAAGTCTGATATATTAACTGTCTTGGTTAACCTGTAAGGTTAATAAGGAATGCTCTTAGCTAACTGTGTCATATCCTCATTAATCCACAATGCTGGAACATAGCAAAGGTTTGGGACTATCCCTCAGTAGAGTGCCGAGGACATAGTAAGGATTTTCTTGCCTTCAGTGGAGCAAGAAGAATTAATAAGCTTTAAACTCACTATTCATCTTCTCTTCTGCTAAGGTATTTTCCCAGTGCCTTTTCCTTCTCTCTGTAAGTTTTAATGTTGTAATTATCAATATAAGAGAATAACTTTTCATGTCCGTTCTGAAGATTGCTAGAACCAGATAATTCAAAGAAAATAACTAAAAGACCCAAGAATCTCATCTGATAGATGGGAGTTCCTCTGTCCCCTGGGGAAACATAGAAGGTTGGGGTAAATTCTGAAAAATAATTTCATACCCTTTCCTATGATTTTGTAATATTAATATTAATTGACACAATACTAGATATATTTATTCTTTCTGAAAATATGATCATTATTTCAGGTTATATAGATTTTTGGCCTCACATCTGAGAGCAATAAATTCCAAGATCAAATTTCATAACAAGATTTATACCTGTTACTTCCTGGTACAGGTGAATGCCTCTTTGCTCTTGTTTCATATGACAGAAACGTAACTTCTCTGAAGCTTTTCTAAGACATATAGTTCCAAGCTTTGTAGTTGTTCCAGTTCTACGAGTTTTTCTATTTTCGGTCATCGACTCTCCCCTGACTGCAGATTCTCCACTCATACTGCAGGACCCACTAATGCTAAGTATTCGTTATCTATTTTGCTGTTATTTTTTTGAGTGGTTTGCACTCCACTCTGTTTTTTCATTCACTGCTTGAGTGGTTTATATATGAGCATGGGTCCTGGCTTTTGTACTGGATCTCAATTAGGGTCTTGGCAACAGTGTGAAAACATCATGCTGAATGATTATTGGAAAGTTGTCACCAACAGTTACCACGTTTTCTGGGCATTTTCTGGTTGATTTGGTGAGGTTATTGACTATGCTCAGATATTCATTTATCTGGTTATGTATGAATGCCAGTATAACTCTGAAGTGTGCATGAATATGTATTTCAGCATTAGCTAAAGAAAATTGCTTCTGAAAGAGTTGATAGGTGGTGTACGGGTAAAATTCCGCCTTTTACTTATGTTTGAAAGCTAGTGGTCTTCCATTTGTTTCAAGCACTTAAAATTCAGTAGTCTTTCTTTGTTGTGGCCATCTTTGCTGACCAAATGAATACAGGTATCTTTGCCAACTTAATCATGGACTCTTTGTTCTCAGCCACATATCAATATTACCATATCCTGGTGTTCATTCTCAGTTTGAAATGGTCAGGCACCTTGCATTTGCCAGAGGATGGCTGTGCTTGCCTGGAGGCCCCATGGGTGAGCAGCCTTGAGTCATGACAGGATGGTGGTGGAAGGGCCTGAAGAGAGAAGGGCGGTGCCCACCAGCAAATGACCAGCTCCGTGTCAGCAGGATCAGTGGGCATCCACAAGGAACACAGAGGTATTTCAGCAGAGGTCTGACAGAAAAATTTGGCTCCCAGTAGAGTCGTAGGGATCCAACTGTCTGTATTTAAGCACTTGGCTGATTCATACGAACTGCATTAGAGTGATTTCTTTATTTTCTCCATATCCTGCAGATGATCTTTTCAAGCCTTGCAAATATAATTCAATAAATATTAAGCAGGACACTAGAGAAGAACTCCTGCATTTTCAAGGCCTGTTTTCTGCTATCACAGTAAACACGTTTTTGTCTCACTAATTAACGGCACAAGCTCAAAACCAAACTGGTTTTCTGCTTTTATTATTTCTGTAGTGTGTCAGTCTCTACTGGTAAAAATGGTAAACATTTTTCTACTTCCCTACATTGCTTTCTTCACAGCCAGTTTATTCTCAGTTGTTTTCATGTATATGTTGCGGGTGAGTTGAGGTTACTTCCTTGACTCCCCTGTTTACTTTCTGGCACTGACAGACAACAGTCCTTACCTCGCTAGTTAACCTCCTACAAACAGGTAAAATAATTTCTATGGCCCTCCCCCATTGGATTGACTTTTTGTTTTTCTGATGTCTCAGTAACTGTCTCTGCACCTATCCCCGTTGGTATGATTCTTTTCATGATCAAGGTATTTCAGATGAGATGTTAAAGAGGCTTATTAAGCATTCAGTAACTCAAATGCCTATTTGATTGCATTCCAGGATTGTATTTGGTTTTGGTTTGGGTTTTGGGGTTGGTGTTTTGGTCATGTTTGCCATATATTGATAGATCAAAGCTCTCCTGAGACAGAACAATGTATTCTTCCTCAGTTTCCACTTCAGGGCATAATTTGCACTTTGTTTCTTCCTGTTTACTTTACTTTGCTTTTCAAAAAAAAAAAAAAAGAAAAGAAAAGAAAAGAAAAAAAATCTACCTCATTCTGTAGGGAAGCTGTTCAGAACCTTTCCTGACAATGCAACCCCTGATTTCTGTAATTTGTAAATTTAACTACCATATAACCTGAGCCAGCTCACCAATGAAAATGCTGTAGAAGACTAGTCCCAAGACACGTGATTTCTGAGTAATATATAAATAAGCTCACACAGCTGCCTGTGCATTCTGGTATTCATTAGGCAATAGGAATATATACTGAAGTGGCTGGTCAACAAATGCTAAATAAATGACACTCCACATTTGCATTAATTTCAATGGTGACATCATACCAGTACCACTAATGACTGACTCATGAGCAACTGTTCTGGAATTCATCAAAATCATTAGACAGGATATTAATATTAATAATTTAATGCTTTTCATTCAGAATCTGAATGACCCCCATTGTAAAGGCAGAATCACCAAGGGAAGCCAAGAAAAGTGTTTTTTGAAAAGCTGTGAGACATCAATGAAATACAGGTAGCATTAGTGACTCTGTCAGGCATGATCATCAGTCTCGCTAACCCTTGTGATTGCAGGTTACATACCCCTTATCTGAGCACAGCAACAACAGTCAAGATATTTACTCAAAATGAAACTCGTTGTTGACTAGTGAAAAACAGTCAATTTATCTCTCCCACTTGATTGATGATCATTTAGGAGCAAGCAGAAAGGCAAGTCTGACAGTTGAAGATGGTTGTTCAACCAAGAACGCTTTCCTTGAAGGAACTTTCACCCTGTCCCCAGATAACTTTTCCCATATTCCAGTTCTTCAGTCCAGCTTTTACACAACCACAGCACACAGTGTACTTCTTGGAGCCTCTGAGAGAGAGGTTTACCCCAGCTGCACAGCTCTGGTTCCCCAGAGACTGACTAGGCAGAGGCTAATGCCGTCCTCATTGTTCCTCAATCTCTGTAGCATAATCAAAATATATTTTTCATTTCTTTACATAATTATTTGCAAAGCAATCTGCAAGATCCATGAACATTTTGGCAGAGTATTTCTACCAGATATTTCTATCTAGTTTAGTTGTGAGAGGGAAAGACATTCTTCATATCTGCTATCAGTAAAATAGGCCAAGTCACAGGGCTAGAGTCTGTGAACATGAAACCATGAATCTTCAAGGAAGTTCTCTAAAGAACATCCTTTGCTCACCCATCCAACCACCCATCCGTCAGATAGTCAGGTATAAACTATTTATAGAGAATATTTGTCAGGCTTAGCCATTTCCCCTTTCTTAGCAAATTGTCCAGAAAAGAATTATGATTTTTATGACTGGCACATATTTGCTTTTTCTAACTGAAGACTAGCATGTGCCGAGTGCGTGGTTTCTTTCTAAGTTATAAATTCTAAATACTACTAAGAGCGTTACTTCAAATGGTTGACAGTTTGAATAGCAAAACCAGAGAATATGACTGATCTGATTTAGAGGAATAAAGTTCTTCTGGTTTCAGTTTCTTGTATGAACTTATCTTCCAACAGCTTCAGAGTTCATACAGGTAGCAAAACATGACTATTTTCTAGTGGTTTTGAATTCTAAGGAAAGAATGGCGTTTGCTTGCTATGGATAGTGTCATGCGGTAGCAGTGCTTTGGAAGGTGAAAACACAAAGAAGGAGCAAGGAAAGAGATCTATTTGAAGAAAAAATAGGATCCTAGAAGATGTGGGAATAGACTTGCCTCACCAGCCAGAAGGAAGAGAGTGGCTGGAGTTGCTTTTTCCATATGATGAGAAGGGAGGGTTTTAAGATAAAGAGGCCTTCGGAAATCCCAGGGAGCAGGACTTTGTAATGGCCTTGTAGTGGAAGTAAGGGGAAAAAAAGACTTTGGCACTTATCTGCCATTGTATTTTTGTAGTCCATGTCTCAAAAAGTTCTGTCATGCCTTGTGGAAATCCTAGTATCACTGGTCCTGTGGGGAGTGTGGGGAGGTGGAGCCTCACGTGGGGTTGGCTGCACCACAGCCCAGCTTTGACAAGCAGCATGTATTACCTTAATTAGATACCAAACTCAGTCAAACTGGGCCAGTATCTCAGTTGTTAATTGTATGGGTTGCTCCACTGAAAGAAAAAGTGGGAGTATTTTAAGGAGGAAATGATGAGAAGACTTTCTTCTCTCTTCAAACACATTCTTTTCTATTTTTCCACAGAAAAAGGCAACATACCATGCTGTACACAAGATCCACATAACAAAAAGGGAAAAATAGCTGGATTCCTTCCTAATTGGAACATTCATCTTTCTTCTATCCAGATTAGTATTGTTCACAGAGGAATTAGTATTGTGTACAGAGGAGCAAAATGACCACCCATCTAAACAAACTTATTTCATTTCTTATCTTCATGTGAGAGATCCACAGAGAATACCAGGCTCATGGATGCTCAAGGATGTTTGATACTTTTGTAAGCAACCAGTTCCTCTTGGTGCAGTCACAGCTGTCTCTGCAAACCACAGAGGCCCTGTATATATTCGTATCTGTGATGGGGACCCCTGTACAGCCTCATCTGCATTTGTCCAAGAGCTCATCCATTTCTTAACGCTTTCTCTCTTGAAACAAACTGCTCTCGTTCCTCACCTTGTGCATGTCACGATGTCTGACAGTGTGAGTGCAGGCTCTGATAGCACCCACACAACTGTGTGTTTGGATATTAAACGCTAGTCACAGCAGCAGCTGAGACTCTTCTTTAAAGGTTGCAAAGAGTTCAGGAGTGTGGTTTTTGCTTTGTTTGCTGATCCATATTTAGGAAAAAACCTTTTGAGACATTGAGGAATGACTAAAATTGGCAGCCCTTTCTACAGAGCGTCTCGCCTGCAGCACACTGTGGGTGCCACAGCCTCACAGGCTTGCAGAGAGCCTGGAGAGCCCAGTGGCAGACACAGACCAGGGGGACAAAGGGCAATGCTGCTCTTGATTTTCCGTGCTTGGTACTATAGTTACGTGCTTCCCACAGGCGTAACAGCATTGCATTACAAGTGGAAAATAGAAGGTTTTTTTTCTGCCTCTAAATGCAATTCTTAATATATTTTAAATATATTAAATAACTTTCTTCCTGGTTGCCACTTTATAATGGGCAGGTGATACGTCAGTGTACTAGAAACTATTGTCTTGCAGTGAACCCTATCACATAGCTGAGCTTAACAGCACATACTGCATGGCATCAGCAGCCCAGTGACTCATACGCCCAGATATCATAGGTGTGTGCCTATATCCTGGAGATCAGAAAAATCCTACGCAGAAGACTTGGCTTGTTTTCCCTGTCTTGTTATGGGAACTATGTGCATAGGCTCTAACAGCATTAAACAACTGTAAATGAAGTCTTTCTGCTTCTTATCAGAAGATAAAATGCCTGTTTAAAAAAGGTGGTGTCAAGCCCAGGAAAGCCTCTTAAAGACTGCTGATTGTAGCTGTCTGGGGAGAGATTTTGCATGTAAAATATTTTAATATTGTCACAGTGAACACCTGCGCTCCTGTTCTGGGTGAGAGCCCAGCCAGACTGAAGCACCTGACACACATGAACCTGGAACAAGCTCAGTAGTTGATACATAGCAAAAAAAGTATAA
>NW_010397359.1:0-341 GCF_000710305.1 Buceros rhinoceros silvestris
CGGCGCCAGCCCCAGGACCCCTGGCCTCTTGGAGCCACTGCCCGAGCAGCTGCCCAGAGAACCCTGTTCGCTGCGCCATGTCTTCTCTTGTAACCCAACCGAGAGCGAGAGACAGATTTGTGACACACTTCCCTGGTGACATGGTCAGGTGGTTAGAGAGCCGTAATTTCATTAACAGTCCACACACATCTTAAGCAAGTGGCCTGGATTCAGATCTCCAGTCCCACACAGGGCAGCGTAAAGACGTATACGGGGAAACACATTTGAGGTACAGAAGGACAGGTTACGGGACCTGTCCGGACATTCGAGTTGAAGCGTGGGCAGAGGCTGGGGGGCGGGGG
>NW_010397359.1:529-1165 GCF_000710305.1 Buceros rhinoceros silvestris
TCAATTATAAATGCAAACAAAACGGGTTTTATTGGTTTCCTTTAACAAGTTCAAGGGATGTCAGGTCGGGGATTTTTACACAGAACAGTCACTAACACAAACTGAAAACTTGCACCGAGGGAAAGCAGATTTCGCAAGCAAACCAGCTCAGACAGAAATCCGAATGCCTCCTCTTACCAGTGCAAATTGAGAACTGCTTACCACGAGCCCGGGAGGGACCTATTCACAATGGCATGATCTCCACTGTCTAATAGGAGAATCTCTCGCTTAACAGCACAGAAACGCAATCTCTTACCAGTACTGAGCTGGCCTCAGGGAATAAACGTATCTCAAAACCTCAGTTCTGGTGTCCCAGAGCTCAAGGGAGATTCTTCCTGCCTGACCCGTGCTCCGAGAAGAAACAGAAATAAAACTCCTTCTGTCTCTTCGACGGGATTCCCGTTTTTATACTCGGTGGAAATGTGTATTGTAGTCAGTGTCAGGAAACGAGGCAGGATGAGTCTTCAACGGTGCTCAGACTCACAGGCGCCCTCTCCACAGGGGTTCGGATCTCTTCCTTTGTGCAAAGTCGGTCCGTAAGTACCGGAGCGGAGGTGGGAGGATGGTTATCAGGGCGGCTGCTGGCTCTGCCTTTGT
>NW_010397359.1:1380-1821 GCF_000710305.1 Buceros rhinoceros silvestris
CCCAGCCACGGGCCGGGGGAGAGGGGCCTCCACAGAAGCAGCGTGTCCATCCTCTGTGGTACTTTCCCACTCCCCACGCCCGGCTCCGACCCACCCACAGCCGGGTCTCAACCACTCACTTCCGGGTCTGACTCACCCACTTCCGGGTCACATCCACCTCCTTCCGGGTCCAGCCCATCCGCTTCCGGGTCCCACCACACCACTTCCTGGTCCCATCCCCCCACTTCCGGGTCCATCCACCCCATTTCCGGGTCCCCCAGTTCGTCCCAGTCCCTCCCAGTGCCACCCAGTCACTTCCCGGTGCCTTCCAGTCAACCTCTTGTGACGCCCAGTTCTCCCCAGTCACCTCCCAGTGCCTACCAGTAAACTTCCAGTGGCAGACAGTTGTGCCCAGTCCAGCTCCAGTGTCTTCAAATCCTCCCAGTAACCTCCCAGTGCCTC
>NW_010397359.1:1839-2047 GCF_000710305.1 Buceros rhinoceros silvestris
CCGGTGCCTTCCAGTCAACCTCTTGGGACGCCCAGTTCTCCCCAGTCACCTCCCAGTGCCTACCAGTAAACTTCCAGTGGCAGCCTAACGCTGAGCCTAACACTGAGCCTAAAGCCTGAGCCTAACCCTGAACCTACGGACTGAGCCCAAAGCCTGAGCCTAACATTGAGCGTAACACTGAGTTGGGAAAGTAGAAGATATCCACAGG
>NW_010397360.1:0-5556 GCF_000710305.1 Buceros rhinoceros silvestris
GGAACTCCCCTGGTACCAACTTACAGACCACAGAGCCTTAGGGACCCTGGGGTTTCTGGTTTGTTTGACTGTGCCTTTTTCTTCCCCTCTCCTTTCCGGTGAGAGGTGTGCTCTGCTCAGACATCTGTGCAGACTGTTAGCTCAGCAGATTTTAAACCAGATTCCCCCATGGCAGACTGTTCCTTAAGCAAAATGTAACTCCACAGAAGCTAAAGGCAGAGCTCAGCAAAGCCTCTAGAAGAGGTTACACTTCTCCAGTGTATCCCTCAGCCTGAAATGCTGAAACAAAACACCCATTCTGGTCAGAGAGTGTCAGACAGGTAGGTGACAGGACTGCTAGGGAATGTCCTGGAAAGAGGCTATCTACCCAAACTGAGAAAATGCAGAACGCTCTGGTCCCTGTCGTCCTGAGCTGACCGCGAGTGACACATGACCTCTGGCAGGACCTTGCCAGGGAATCCAAGTGAAGCGATAAGCCATAATGAACCGATCACAACAAAGAAGTGGTAAGGGGCTGCAAACTCGAACCAAAGGCAAATGCTGCAGACGACATCTTTCGGGAGCTAACAGCTAGCGCTGCTGCCAGCTCGGCAACCCTGATTTAGAGAACTTCTTTAAAGCAGCCAGTTCCTCCAGCCAGTTCTCTCCTACATCTCTACGACCACCGATCTGGGAATTACCTCTTGGTATTTACTGTGCAAAGCACCTCTCCCCACAGCCCCTTGGCAAGCAAGGCCTGCTCCCTTCCTGCCTCTGGGCTTGCCTTCCCCTGCTGTGGGGATAGCTGGTGGTTTATCATCAGCTCATGGCCAGGATGTTATTGCACTGGTGAGCACTAAGCCATGGGATTTGTGAACACCTGCAGAAGACACGGCAAAAACACCACCACATGCTAGGAACCATTGCAAATAACTGTGAATGTTTGGGCTAGACTGCCTTGGCAAGTAATGGAGTGAAACTGCACAAATAAGATAATAGGGTCTTGTTATTAGGGTCTTCTTACTAGTTACCTCGTGGAAAATTACTGCTTCTGGGACAGAGGGTTTGCTGTGCTATTAATAAAGGTCTTTGATTGCCGAATCTCTGTCCGTTGAGTTCTTGCCTCTGGGACCCGTGATTGTTGGTTGGGGACCGTGCTTTTTAACACGCCACATCCTGCTGCCACCAGTGCCTGGCCAGAACTCAGGGTCATTCTTCTCGATACCACCCACCCTGATATAATGGTCTCCTTCAACAGACCCACCTTGCTTTGTTTGTTAAGACCCGTGATCCCCGGTAACAAGAGACACAGAAAAAGCTGCAGTAGTCGGTACCTTCTTTGCCCCTGGTTCGCCCTCAGGAGCAGAAGCGGTGGGAGTGAGGCATTCCCCACTGGAGAGGAAGACACTTAGGGAGCCTTGGAGCTGGCTGGACATGGTGCTGTGGGACCAGACTGAGGGCAGCAGTGGAGCTGACCACTGCCAGGTCATGGCCGCCAAGGAAGATTCCTGATGGCAGAAGAAGGGCAAATATCACACTCACCCCCAGGGAGGTGTACGTGGGTAACTCCCGCTGGCCAGCCTCACCCCGGTGCCTGGGACAGCCATGGAGCAGCCTGACGGGCACAGGAAGCACAAGGCAGTGACTAGGAACAGCGTGGCTTTGGCAAGGGCAAGTTGTGCCTGACTGCCCCAGCCGTGTTCTGCGATGGCTGGCTCCGCAGCTAAAGGAGGAGGCACTGCGTGTTGCTTACCCCGACTTTAGCAACGCCTTTGACATCATCTCTCATAGTTAACTTTGAGCCAAAGTGGTGAAATACAGAGTGAATAGACGCACAACAGGGTAAACTGAAAACTGGCTGAACAACCAGACCCAAAGGGCTCTAACAAGCACTAGAGAAACTACTCAAAACTTAATTTGCAAGTGATTTCTTAGATGCTCACTCTGACTTAGGACTCACGTGGGCTGCCAGCCCTTTACCTTGCAGGACTGAGAGTCTGGACATGGGCTACCAACCTTCACTCTGTATTTCTTCCCCCTCAGCTGATTAAATGCGTTTCATCATCTGCTTGAAAATGCTGTCATTTTGGACCCTTCTTTTCAGGTTTCATCATGCAAAAATCTGCTAGAACGCTTCCTCTAGTCATTGCTCAATGCAAAAGCTAGTTAGGGCAAAGAAATGCTATGTAAATCCCCATCGTAACTACGGAAAGGAAAACAAAGCAGAATGCTGCAACAAACCACAGCCAAACGCTTCTCTCAGCCCACGCTGCTCTGCCAGAACCTAAAGGGTGGAGAGATGAAGTGTTCATACACCGCAGAGCAATCTGTCCCCATGTTAAAAAACTCGTCAAATTGCTCATCAACTCAGTCACGTTCCTGAGACCTTAGGAAATGTGTGCTCCGGGAGCGCCTTTCTACTCAACACAGCTTTTCGTCCTTCTCAGGAAAAGCACCTGCAGGAACTGCAGGGCTTCGTTGTGTCCTTGGGGGAGACATTTTCACCTACAGCACGTTGATGCTGCTTCTTCCACAGCTGCCTATGGCCCTGCTGTAACAGAGCTACTCTGGCCATTCCCATCCTGCACCCAGCCGCCAGGGCCACACGAGGAGCCTGGGCCAGCTGGAGTCACTGCAGCCTCCCAGAGACAATTTGTCCCCTGAGCCGGTGAGGTTACAAAGGGGCTACTATTGCCAAATGAGTTCTCTCAGCTCCATGCTTACAAGTTGCATAGAAATTCTCTCCCCATCCTGCCTGCAGACAACACCGGTTGCTCCAGAGCCCTTGTGATGCACCTCCCCGAGGCAGAAATGCTCGTGGGGCAGCAGACACAGAGTCCCCAGGGAGTGGAAACTGGGGAGTGTGGTCAGTACCTGCTGCGGACTGCACCCATGCTGACTGCTGGTGCTTGTTCGCGGTGGAGCCTGAACCGGCAGGAAGTGATACACTTACTGCAGAGCTGCTGCTTGGACAGAAAGGCCTTCAGAGCGGGGGGTGTCACTCTGGGACAAAAGGCAGACTTCATTTTTAGTCTGTAGTTCTACAAAGGAGGAAGTTACAGGGATTATTAAATTAGACGTTTGCATTTCTGAGTAACAATAAAATTCAAATACATCTGGCTGAATAGTCTTACAGGACGAGGAAGTCACTTGATTCATACCATTTTTGTTTTTAATCAGATCCACAGGTAAGATAGAACTAAAGGAAGCTCACACACCTTACCTCGTCCCCTCAGCCTGCACCCAGCTGCTCCAGGAAGCAGTGAAGGGCCCCAGCTGAAATGCAAACCAGCATCTGCAAAAGCGTCTGCACATACAGTTCTCTCAAAGAAAGAAGAGGGATTTCCGCATTGAAAAAAAAAGGCAAAGCAAACAAATCTACACCCCGCGCACTTGTAACAGGACTTGTGTTTCTACCAAGCACGTTTCCCCTCGGTAAAATGGATTGCCGCGGGGCAGAGCTGCCAGGCTCAGTGGAGACACAGCGCAGAACGGGGTTTTCAGGGTTTCACTGGTGCTAGTTTAAAGAGAAGACTTGTAGCTCGGGTGGCTAAAATCGTTGTAGAGAGAACCCCGCAGAGCGGTCTGACCCCACAAGCTCACCCCAGGCCGCACTGCCAGCACGCTGCTGCGGCGCCACTTTACTCCAGACAACACCCAGGCAGAAAACTCCAGGACAAGGCAATCTGGCCTTTCCAAAACACAAAGAAAGAACAACTCCAACAGAGGAGTAACTGTGCTTTACATGCAGCGTACCGTTTATGCGTGAAGTAGTCTATTCCACAGGAAAGCACCACTCTAGTCATCAGTGTGCGTGGACCAGTGCATGCTCTCAAGTTAACCTGGAAGGTGAAAGCTTACGATAGCTTCGTGGCATGCTTGTTACTGCAGGACTCCAAAACGAACATTCTCTAGGGCACCAATGTTTTTAAAAACAGGACCGGAACCCAAGAGCTGTGAAGCATCGTCTTTTATTAAAGGAGAGGGAGACAAGCGCATGGAAACCATACTAGCAATGCTTCCTTAGTATAAAACGTTACGTGACAGCCCCCAGCATCAAGTATCGCAGCAACTTACGAAGCTAAAGGAAAAAAAACCAACCCAGAAATCCCTCCCCCAAGCCCCACAAATGTAGGCAAACAGCGAACAATCTCAAATTATTTATTAGGAAAAGACAAGGTACTGTTTCAACATTCATACAGACCAAATGGTAATAAACCCAGGAAAACAAACAGTAAAAAGTAGGCCCATGACAGAGGAGTTGGGTTATGACAACGTAAACGAAATGCAACCTTCATCCATGCAAACAAGCAGTAAAGAATTATTTGCAGTTTTGCTGGGATGAATTACAGCATTGGCCATATTTGCACCCCAATCCAATTGCTCAGTGACATATTAAAGGGATCTAATTTGTACATTCGATAACGAGAATCTATAAAAAGAAAAATAATTTAAACAATTTACAAGAGCTGTATTACAGATGGCATAGAGAGATCATTTACAAGAGCTGTATTAACAGGTGACACAAAGGTACGAATCAGTCATTTATAACTAAAAATTTGTAGCACATATTTTTACATCACATCTTCAGTGTCTGAACAGTAAACAAGAAAGTGGAGACATGACATGAGTGCAATGGAGTAGAATAAGGCAACGTAACCAACTGGTTCTTCAGAGAACTCCATCCAACACGGGTTTACAATGCATCGATTCGCCCGCCTGTTGTGCTAATGAACTATGACCAGTGTCTGCAGACCGCGGTTGGCGAGTACAAGGTCTGCAGACGACGTGATGGTAGATGGAAAATTAAATACTTGCTTGTTAAAATGCCAAAGCTCAGGAGTATAAAAAAGTGCGGAATATCAAAAGCCCTCTACATCCTATCTCTAAAACATCGACACGCTAATTTTCATGTTCTAGATACTGTAATTAAATGTCTCAAAATGCCAAATCACTAGTCTCATATTTTTTTATAATGCACAACCTGAAACTAACCCACCTCCTCCCAAAGCTTGTATTTACAGTGTTCTGAAATGGGTGCCAGAAGAATTGTGAAATCCTGGCAATTTACAACAAGGATTAGCAACGGACACACCATATTCCAGTTTGTTTTATAGGCGAGACGAATGAACATGTTTAGCTTTTAAAATTATTTTAAATGGGTATTTTTGCATATTCAACAACTTCCCTGAATGCTTACAGTAATGCCTGATTTTCTTGAAGTTTTAGTGGAGAACAAGTGCCAGTTGTGTTCTACTTGATGCTATTCGTTTCAACAGCTACAATGACAAGAGAAGATGAGGGGTAAGCCTGAAATGCAGCCAGGGAAAGTCATCCGTGTCACAACGCACAACAGGAACCTTATGGGCCTTACAGAGAGCGGCACAGGAAGCCAAAGCTGGCAGTGACTAACAGAGTCCACGTACTCTAAAGAAACCAAAAGGGAAACTTGAAATAAGGCCAAAAAATATTTGCAAATGATAAAATTTAAGTCTGTCAAAAGGACCAGGCCATATATATTTTATTTACAATTTCTATTTAGACTCTATTTTCAACAGATGATTTAGCACCAGCAGG
>NW_010397360.1:5645-24286 GCF_000710305.1 Buceros rhinoceros silvestris
GCAGGAATATGCCAAGCAGCATTACTGTGGTCCCCAGGCAGAAGACCCTGAGGCCAAATCTTACTCATTCCTTGAAAAGCGTCCCCATTTAAGAGAATCACCTACTCAAGTAACTGAAGAGAGCAGGACTTGGCACTCTTACGCAAACCGAGACTGTTCAAACATACTCCATTAGCACACTAATAATTACAAATATATTACAGCATCTTTTGAGATGTTTTCAGAAAGTGTGTTCTTAAGAATATGTAATAGGCTTTACATGTGTGGAGTAAACAAAACCAATCAGACGGGCTTCTCTGCAGACTTTTTTTACACTTAAAGAACTAGCAATTTTATCAGAGATGACAGAATACTGGCGATGTGCTTTGGAACCTATCAGTAAAACTTAGGGAATGTAAGCAGGGAATCATCCCTCTATACTGTGAATAAGCAATTTTTTATCTCCTGTGGTCACATCTGAGGACTCAATTCACCCATTTTATCCACAACAATTGTTAAATCTGCTAATAGGAAATGGAAAATTAATAGAACCAAACCAGTAACTACGTGTCAAGCATGTTCCTAGCTCTGCACTGGGACCTGAAGGTCTTGGTCACATATTTCTAATCTGACCCACACATTTTTGTGCACTTTAAAACCTAAGCAAAGCTCTGTTACATGTTTTGTAATCCTACATAACAAAAAAAAAATACCACGTAGAAAGCTGTCACTAGGAAAACATGAACAAGGGTAAGAACTAGTCTAGTTGTGTGGACAAATGGGCTCAGGATAAAAAGCTGACCACAACCAGCTCAACAGAACCGCACTGACCTTCACCTCCATTCCGAACTCCACTGAACTGTTTCCCCAAGATTTCAGCCACCTCCTATCCACAATGTGAGCAGTCATATAGAAAAATATAATTCAATGTAAATTAGTGACTGAATGCATTAAGACACCATGTATGTAGTCTTTCAGAAGCACAGGTTTGCTCTAGATAAAACTAGACACTTTAATTAGTCCCAGATGTTAAAATGCCATGGTTACTCTGAACCATTTAGAAATAAGAAGTTATTCCAACACATCTGTAAGTAGCTATTTCCTGAGGACCTATACTGGAAAGAGACAAAGAGTAACAACTACAGTCCTTGAAGGCAATACTATCACCTTGCAGGTATACTACAACAACTCAAATGCAAGTAGGAATCTTGCAGTGTTCCTGAAGGAATATTTAATCCATTACAAGAAGCCAGAACAGAACTTTTGTTCTCAATATACAGGCTGAGAGTAAGCGGGACTGCAAGGTCTCACATGCTTCCCCTGCCATTACTCAAATTACGAATGGAGGTGTTGGTAGAATCACACCAGCACTTGCCTGCAGAACACTAGAGAGAGAGAGAGAGAGAGAAAGATCTTCAAGAGGCGGGTCAGACAGCTGAACACCCTTTGAAAACATCTACCAAACAATACGACAAAGACGGTGCATCAGTGCTGCTTCTCTCCCAACCGTTAAATTTACTGAGGCTTTACTAGAAAGAATGAAAAAGTGTTTATACTTAAGTGTTTACACTCCGCTTGCTTCAGTAAAGAACACTGAGGACGTGCTCATTCCAGCTTGCTCAGTACTCAAAATGTATTATAGCAGTTCGCTTCTCGTTCAAACTGCAGTTACTCTCAGCAGAACTAGAAAGGTGAAAGTGGTTATGTTTCATGGCCACACCAACTTGGAATAGCTTCATCTAAAACCGAACTTCTTTGGCCAGAAACAATCTGTAAACTCTCTGATAAAAAGATCTGCATGATTTTTAGGGAGATACTGATACAATAAAACTGTGCGTAATACTTGAAAAGACAAAGCTGGAGGGACGAGACCAAGAAATGCAATAGCACTAAACTGAGGTAAGGGCTACAGGGATAGGAAGCCAGAAACCTGATGCTGTTTTCCTGCTATACTAATTGAAGGGATCATCTCCATGGCCGATAAAATTATCTGCCATTTCTCTCGTAAGCAACATTGGTTAGGAAACGTCATGGATAACATCCCAGTACCAGCAAAATTGGCATTTTATGAAAAAAATTAAAAAGGCACTCACAAGGCTGACTGAGCTGAAAATGATCACACATTCAAAATGAGCTTTATGTTTTCCTTTAGAAGAAGAAATATCACACAACCTTCCTCTAGAGAAGTGGTTCCACTTGAGAAGACAACAGTAGCCCTGAGAAAACCCCAAATTTTCTCTACTGTAGCACACCACATTGAATCAATTCAGTCTAAGGCTGCTTCAACCAGTTAGCTGTGAGGAATAGAAATGGCAAGGGTGAAAGAAAAACCAGAGACCAGGAAAAAGCAAGTTAGTTCAGTGATTTGTATGAAAAAACAAGCCTTTTCAACCTATTTAGAAGAGAATTCAGATGAAAAGACTAAGGCTTCTCACAACTGTTTGCCACACCTAGCATTTCAGCTGGTGGTAAAGTCAATCTTTGGAGACTTCAGTAACAAAGTCGAGAGATAATGAGATGAAACCTGAAGATGCGGCTTAAACACAGGACCCCATGGCTTTACGGTAGGGCTCAGAAACTTCTCTGGTTGCTTTTGCAATGAAGTAACAACCGTGCAAAAAAAAGTAGCAAAAGGAAGCCAATGTTTTCAGAAGCTCAAGGGAAGTTCTATAGAGGTAGGGCACACTTCTTGATTCTCACAGTAGTTTCTATACAGTACAGCTATTCAAGAATTACCCCACTCATTTCTTCTGTAACTCTGTACAATGTACTTGAAAATGTATCTTCGGTCGTATCAACTTCAAATGGTTTAAACTAACCACGGTCATTAGGTAAGCACCTTCTACATGTGGTCCTGGTTAAATACACAACTTCCAACTACTGCTTCAAGAGCGGCTCTCATTCAGAATCACAAGATCAGAAGTGAATAAGCAGTAAATATGGTTTAAAGGAACTGCTTCTGTTCAAGCTGGAGGATGTGTCTTAAAGTACCTCACTTCGCAAGAAAAATAGGCAGTTGCTTTGCAAGGTTTTCAGGATTTCCAGGAAATCAAGTTTTTACAAGATTAAGTAACGAGATAGAAGTTACTTTCTATAGCCAATTTCAACTTAAGAGGAACATACAGTATACAGCATTTATAAAGACATTCTATAAAAACCATGTGAACTTACTTTCTGCAATGCTCTGATTTAGCACGAGATTAGTTGAACTGTGAGTGTAGTTTTTGTTTGGTTTTGTGTCCAAAATGAAACATCAAAGCAAGCACAATGGAAACACAGTATGAGTACCAGGAAAAGCAACAACAAATGGAACTGCATTTGCAACTGCCATTGGGCTTAACGAACTCGTTACTCTAAGTTACTGTACTCCTAAAGGGCCACAGAAAATATTTTAAACACCACCACCGTCCTCCTCCATAAGATGTTAGTATGGGGCTTTGAGTTTTAAGAAAAGAAAGAGAAGATTGAAAATAGCCCATGGAGATTTCTAACACACTAGGTGGATGCATCCGTGAATACAACACAGCCATGCTGTGGAATACTCAAGCAATCCGTTTCAAAAATACCTTAAAACCCAAGATACGAATGTGTTCTAGTCTGGTTGCTCCTCATGCACTTATAGGAAATATTTAACATTAAAATGGCATCATAAAATTGGGTAGGTCTTTAGTCCAAAGAGTCATATAGCTAATGACTGTATAATACTCTTACAAGTTAAAGTTCTCATGCCCTGACTTCAGGACTCAACTTATTACAAGAATCACAACTGTAGATTTTTAAAGTATACAGAAAAACCCAAAGATCCGTTCCAGAGTACGGATTTTATCCCAAGGCCACAAATTAATGAATGGTTCCATATTGCAAGTGCACTAAATATTGGTCCATTTGGTGCTGCAATACAAACTCTGATGCTGTCCTCAACTTTCAAAAACAAGCTTCTGAACACAAGTTAATAACCTTTCATTTTCAACATCTAATTAGGTTCTGATCAACTCTTGTAAAATTAAGGAGAAATCACATTTTCAAACCAGAAGGATGGGGCAGAAATTTTCCAAACCTCCACAGAAGAGTTAAAACATCAGAATTATGAGGTCCCATACTTAGTCTGTTTTATAAGGCTATCTTCAATTCCCTCGCACTTTGTGGTACCTTTACAAACAATGATGGAGGATGTCAGAATTTGTAAGACACCAAAAAACAACAGAAGCCACTTTGGAAGTCACGTCCTCAAAAAAAAAAGACCAAAACAGAAAAAAACCCACCCAACCCCCAAAACCTTCCTTCATTAATCATTACATTCATTTGGGATCTCCCCCAAATACCAGCCACATCTTCAAATGAATGAAAAGGGCAAGCGAGTAGCTTCACAAAACCTTCAAAACATCAACCACTTTATCTGCTGCTTTGGCTGATTTTTTGTGTTTCTATTCTTCCCACTGAAAATTACAGCATTTATTATTATTATGTGTAATGGAAATAATCCTAAATTACTACTCTTACTGTGGGAAGCACCTGTCTACCGTTTCCTCATCGTGCAGATAGTACCTTACTTGTTTTTCAAGTTGTGTTCTGTAAGGAACATGGGAAATTGTGCTCATCATAATGTATAACTGATGAAAATGATTTTTCATTCATCAATTATATACAAAACTGATGGGCTTAAAGCCTCAGGAGTAAACCTGCAATATTTTCACGCTGAGCACTTAAAGGTTCCTTCTTCTGGAAGCTTGTTTTCAGAGGATGTATTGCATATTGAAAGTTCAGCACTGGCCACATGTACCATAGAACATAAACAATATCCCCAAACAGTTCACTTCTCAATGCCCAGAGCGAAACCCCCTTCCTTACAATGACAATATTCAGTAGCTAATCACTTCCGAAAAACAGGTACAGGACGTCTGCTAATTCCTTCTCCCCTCCCCAGATTTAGTTGCCATTGCCATAAACGAGTGCCATTCAGGTGGGAATAGTTCAGTGTAGTGACATCTGGGATCTCAACTGAAATTTGGCAGCCCAAGAAGAGCACCAACAGCTCCAAAGTATCCCTGTTCAAAACAAACAAACATACATTTCAGGTTCAAGTGGGGCATTAAATTCAGCATGAATCACATTTCAGTGACAACGAAGCATCTGGTGGATCAATGCTACAGCAAGAACACCACACAATTTTAATAAATAATCTTCCATAATTTTGTAAAGCTTTACAGAAGAAACATTTTACCTCTCTTATCTAGCTTAACTTCAGGAGGTTTCACCCCAAACCTCCCCATACACCGCAGGACTTGTAATACAAATGACTCCTAAAGCACAGCAATCAGTTTGGGTTTGTTTTTCCTAGAGGAGCTGTGTATTTTGCTTGCCGAAGGATCCTTCAACACCCATAGCAACACTACTCCTAAGGTATCAGTAAAAAAATTCTTAAAACTAGCTGTACATCATGTTTTTAAAGAACAATGTCCAAGCTTCAACACTATTTTTTGGACCATGTACTTACCTGCATACAAAGAACCACGTAATCCTGTTGGATTAGTTTTCCTCTCTGGGGAAGTGAGACATTCACCCTCCCTCTAACTACAAGACATAGAAGTGTTGGAGTCTACACCTGACCAAACGCAAGAATTTAAAATTTATCCAAGAAAAATCTGAAGGGGGCAGAACTAACGAGGACCCATTCTGCTACTACACTAGCACCAAGTCAGACTACTGCCAGTCTCAGGATAAGCAGCAAAGGAAAAGCAGTTGTGAGAATCAACTGCAGGGGTTAGATGTGATGCTGTGATATTTGCAAACCAACAAACTGAGGACAAAAATAGCCAAGAAGCTGCGGGTCTCCCAGCTGTCACCCCTGTCATTAGTCCTGGTTGCCTGATTTTAACTGAAGCAGGTCAACTCTCTCAGCACTGATCTAGACAGCAGATGCTGCCCAAAAGGAGGTTAGTCTCAGAGCATAAAATAAGCAGTCTTGGTTTTCAGGGTGTTGCTCAAGCTCAGTTGAAAACAATGTAAGTCTTTCAACGGTCCATGCTTTAGACTCTCTGTCACCTTTTGAAGTACAACACTTCCTATTACTGCCACCCAAACCAAGGGAAGACTGTCGAACCTTAGTGCAGAGCTTAACATTTTCTCATCCCTCCGCAAAGATCTATAGCATGAACTATAGATACCCCAAAGAGGCTCCAGTACTTCCCTGGCAAGGAGGGCTGTCCCCAGAGAACCAATGCAGTACGACAAACCTCCTCTGATTTGCAGTGTTCACCGAGTCCTCGGTGTCTCACGGTATCACATTACATGAGCTACTTAATACGCGCATTTTTGATTCATGTTAGAACAACACGTGCAGATAAGTGAAGCACAGCATACCTCATGTTCTAGGAACAAGGCCTTCAGCTGGCCCTTTGACCAGTAGTCCAGTGCATATGCAAGAAGCTTCATTGACAAAGTATTCACACGTAAGAAATTGCCAACAAACACAACTCTGTTTATTTTCTAAAAGGAAGAGAAAAAACAGCAAAGGATCAAGTCTTTTCACTGTTTAACCCAGTTCTCTCACTTAAAAATTAAGCTAGGAAAGAACAGATTATCTCAAGCAAGGCAAAAAAACCAAACAAACCAACCAATCCACAATTGAAACGTGGTTCCAAAAATCTAAAAGACAGCATACCTGAGGAAAAGGAAAAATAGTGCAACCCTCAAGAATTAAAGGACTTAATTTACAGAGAAGTAGCATTTGTGTCTCAAATTAAGCGAGCATTTTCAGTAATTAAACCACAGAAACAGCCCAGCTAAAAGTAACATTGAATGAAAAAATACTTCTGTTTGGTAGAGGAGACTCAATGCCTTCATAGCCCTGTACAATGCTGCTTGATCCATACGCAACAAGGCAGCACTGTAAAGAAGCCGAAGACAGTAAGACGTAACAGATGCTCCTTTCATCTTCAGACCTCAATACACCTCAGCGTAAGATTAGACTGAGATGTCAACACCAGAAGGGAGCTGTGAATTTTAATCAAGTCAAATGTTAAAAAGTGAAAATAATTTAATTTTCCCCATTTGGTGAAATAAATCCAGCATTAAGTGGCAGCAACATTAAACACTGCTTTAATGATACAAGAGCAAGAACCAAAGAAAATGTAACTGTGTTGGTGTTTGACACAGTGCTTAAATAAGTGCCTAATTATGTTAGATGAATACTCCTATCCAAGTTGTGACAAAAGCTAGCATGACAATTCAACTTGTAGTTAAATGATTAAGATGCAACTGCTTTTCACTGTCTTGGTTAGGTCACAGTGAAGACAATGCAAACACTGCTCAGGCAGCCAAACACAATTCTGCTCTCTGGCAGGAAGCTGAAATAATTAAATCCATTTTACCAAATGTTCAAGACATTAGTTTGTGTATCCCTTTTAACTACGTCTTACGATTTGTAGTTCTGTGACATAGTTGGAATTAGACAGAAATCCTGGAATAAAGCTTATTTGCACAGTCAGAGTTTTAACCCCATCCTTAAATACAAACTGCATACATTTGCCTCAGATTTTAAACAGAACTCTCAGTACATTTACCCTTAATCTTCTCTAAAAAAAGCTGTTACTAAACCTCATTTTATCTGAAGTTTGTTGATAATGAAGAAGGAAATTCCTGGTGCTCAGACACCTACTATGCCTAAACTCAGTATTCTTCCATAGCCTCTTGACTGTCCCTGCTAATCCTATTGAAACTGTTCTGGTTAGCAGAGCTCTGAGAAACAGAAGATGGCAGGAAACCATCTCTGCATTCACCACTGAGAAGAAAAAACAATTAGAAGTCTCAAGAGTTGGTAAAAATTAAAAATAATGCTTAACTAGAAGCATGGCTTTCTACAAACTTTAACTGCAGGATAATTTCAGCTTGAAGAATCTGCTGGAGGCCATCAGGTCCCATGTACTGCTCAAAGCAGGTCTTTCAGTAATTTCAATGTTGAAGTTGCTCAAATCACACGTTTTGAAACTCTCCAAGGACACAGAGCCCACAGCCCTTCTCCTAGTCCCGCTAGCATCTTACCCTCCCCACGAGCAAAGATACCCCCTTCCCACTCTTCCAAGACAGTTAGAGTCATACTGTGAACCAATTCCTAGCTCTTGAACACTACATGAGTTTCTTCATTTCATTTCAGCTTGTAGTAGAAGGTTTAAAATGATACATCACTTCAGCAATCACTTAATCTGAAATCCAAAGAACAGATTATCGATAGCTCGTTTCCCTGGCATGTTTTTACCTCATTCACCGCACACATCCGGGCAATGGACCCAATGTTATTGGTGATGGTGACCAGTATGGCTCTTGCAAGATCTTCTTTACTAACGGACTCTCTCTTCTCTTTGTAGATCATATTCCCAAAACTAGAACAGGAAGAATGTCCATTAAGTACAAAGTGATTTATATGTATTTCAAGTCATTTCAGAATGTAATTTTTATGCTGTAAGAGAACTTAAGTCTCATGTTTGTTCTTAAGGAGCATCCTCTTTGTGTTAAATACAGAATTTGACAACTGCCACTGCAAGGTGTCTATTTATTCCTTCACAGGAAACAGTCAATCTCGTTACAGTAATGACCCCCCACAAAATATGTTTGTTGCTCTCCATGAAGAAATCGACAGCAAAAATTAGTCTTCTTAGGCAAGACTACTCCACAAATCTAGAGCAAATTAAGTCACTGCAAATTAAGTCAATGCCCAAGTCTGACACCTCATGCTTGCTTCCTCACTCACAGTATCTATCCAACTCCCTATTTTCAAAGTAGAAGTAAACCAGAGATGAGTTGAATGGTTTTATGATGGCACACAATCCTCTGAAACAGAAAATAAGCAGCTGACAGACTGCAGGTTACGTTGTGTAATTTCAGAGTTTTATATTAGAAGGGCAAGTCCACTACTATATACAGTAAGTAATTTCTTATGAATTATAAAAAAAAAGACAAGAAACCATAGCTCTGCATGCTATTTTACCACTGAGGACTCTGTGCCACATCTAAGTCAGTTTGGAGAGCCAGAATCCTGATAGAGTTTTAGAACAATCTAGAGAGTTTGAGAGGTATTGGAGATCCTAAGGGTCTTAAAAAGTAAATGAGATCAAAAAGTATACACGGAGTGTATACTTTTGTGTATGTACCTATACAAAGAGTGAGTTAAGATGTGTTGTCTGAAAGTGTAAAGTTTGCACACGTTAAAACCTCTCAGCACATATTCCCTCAAGAGGCTTGGCTTCAGCTGGCTGGAGAGGGAGAAGAATGAAGTTACTGTGACTCAAGACCTCTTACTACCCAGTAAGAGCAAAAATTTAATGAACTCTCTTATTTACATACATACTAGTTTCACTCCCAAAGTTTATTCTTCTTACATTCCTTAAGGGTAGAGAAGCTGTAACACCAACAATAATCTTCCCCAATGGAAATAAAACTTGCAGCTATGACAAAAATCCTGTCGCTGGCAGTAAAACACATTCATTGTCATGGCGCAAACTATTTCAGTTCAACAGCCTTTATGAGCGAGAAAAGCAGTTAAAACATAATGCCAGGTGCCTGTACTGACAGCAACGCACAAGAGAAGCAGAGGCCTTCAAAAAATGGTGAGATACTGGTATAAGAGCAACACAAAAGCTGTCTTCCACTCACCTTCCCTTTGGACAATGGCCCTGCTAAAAGACTCTAGGAAGCCAAAAAGTTATTGGCTTGGTTTTTCTCTGTGCTTTGTCCTTGCCACTCCTGTGATGACCTCACGTTCTCTCCAACTCATGTAAAGCTGTTTATGACATACCACCTGCAGCTGCATGTGGCCTTAAACCTTCAGAAAAAACTGAGCGTATATACTTTAAGGGTGAAAACATGGCTTGATCAATAAAAGTTTGCAAAAAGCAGTTTCGTCTGTATTAGTAATTAAAGAATGATTTTGAAGCCCCCTCAAACCAGCAAAAGAACTAACAAAAACATCTCTTGCTTACCTGGATGCGACAGCCCATCCTGGCAAGCCAAACCTTTCATAGTCTCCTCCATAAATATCTCGAACCAGCTTGTCGGCGTGTGTGCTGTCTCCCTTAGATGCCATTTCCAGAGCTTCTTCAAAACTTTCACAGCCCGTTAACAAACTGCACAAACCAAGAAAGGTCCCTCCACCTAGACTAAGGAGAAAGAAAACTAGTTGCTTTTAAACAGTATTTCCTCACATCAAAGATTCTTATGTCTGACTCACAAAACAAACAAACAAAGCCCTCCAACTTAGATACTTCACTGCCTGCTTGCTCAAGGTTCACTACTTGAACAGCTGTCAGTCAATCTAACATTTATGTAAGTCACAAGCAGCTAACCATACAGTAACAGCTAACAACTAGCTATCAACTCTAAAAACGTCAGCTGGAAGATTTAATGACACAAAAACTCCCTAAATACTCACCATGCCATTGACTGACTCTTGATCAGTTACTGTATGGAGCCACAGAAACCTGGGTTCACTGGACACGCTACCAAAAGTTAAGACAAAACCTCTAAAACTCCCACTGCAGAGCACTTCCAGCACTCAGCGACTGGTAGGTAAGATACTGGCTAAATGTCCTCAGTAACAGAGCTACGAATGGGCTTCACTGGATGCAGCTGCAAATTAAAGATAAAATACTCTAAGGGACAGGTGGGGGGAGGAATCCCTTGAGAACAGAAGGCTCCTTGTTCCACAGAGTAACAAACCCAACTTAGTTTTTTAAGTTACCTTGTTCCAGTTACTCTTTTATAGTCGTCTTTGGAATGGACTGATAAAATACTGACTCCTGAACCGATGTTAACAACCAGCAATGGGTATGGATCATCCAGGTTAAAAGGCATCTTTTGGCATCTCTCAGGATCTGAGGCATTTTCAAAATAATAGCACTCCGCCTGGCCATTGAAGCTGACAGAGTCTATGTACAATAAGCCTTTGACAAGGCAGTCAAGCTCATCCAGTTTGTGCAGCTGGAGGTTTCCAATCTGTGTTAAAAAAGAAGAAAAGACAGTGTCAACATGTTCTAAGATTGCTTAAATGTGCTACATATTCATGACTCTTATTTGTTCTGTCTAACTTTAAGAAGCTAACTCAGGAGACTCAGTCAGGAACTACGATCCCACTGTAAAGCTAACAAAGAATTCAGAGGTAAATTCCAAATAGGTCAATTAGCAAATTACTGACAATAGATCTAGATGTCATACTTGAATGGAGAACTGACAGGCAGTGTAAGTATCTGCTTTGATAAGTCCAAAGTAACTTCTGAGATTAATAATATGTGCTGCTGACTGCCACCAGTGCCAGATCACAGCACTGCCAGTCCCCTCCTGTTACCCCAGGCCCCTTCAGCTTTTCTTGCCACAGCACAACTGTGAAGCCTCACTGTTGAGCACATGAGGGAACTGGTCCAACACAAAATATTTCTGTGGAGTTTTGGATAATGAATTAGTTTTGTGACCCTACCCCATGAACAGTTGTAGCAGCTGAACGCAAGACTGGCACAGGAATGGAAATACAAGATGATGATGGCATCCAAATATTTTGTGCTATAAAAAGTCTTCTTGTCTCTAGAAGCCTGAGAGGTCTGCAGCCACTTTAAAACCAGGCCATGTGCACAGTGGATACTGTGGTAAGATTCTCAGTTAGTAACAACTATCTTCCCACTGAAACTGCATCTAAACAATCAATTTTGATCATCAAGAGAAGAGTCAAAACTCTGCCACTGAATAAAGACTGTCTTTGAGATACAAGTTTTGTCTCTGACTCTAAACAATGCACTGGACTAAACTAATGAGGATAATCCCACCCACAAACACTGAAAACCTATCACCAAAGACTGCTTATGGAGGAAAATCCCAAGCACCTCTGCAGTACACTTCTCATCAGAGGAAACAAGGTTAGAAAATGGTTAACTTCCACAAAGGTCTCCTGCATCTCACCAAGTTAAAGGAAGTTTTTCAAAATACTGCTTATTTTAACCCCTCATCAGCAATGCTTTTAGCATCAGCTTCAGGACGAGGAAAGACCAGCTACCTACTGTGCGAAAGTCTTCTTCAAACTTGTAAGCACCACCGCCGGTGGCACAGAGCACCGTGTGTAGTGTTGAAAAGTTCTTATTTCTTCCCATTTGGATAAAAGTAGGCAAATCATGAGTGGGGAATCGAATAAAGTGCAAGTTTCCTCTTCGAGCAAAAATCGTTAAGTCTTTCAGCTCAAGGTGGACATCTCGAATGCCAGTGGATCCATAGGCTACATTGGAAGTCAGATACTTGCGGATGCTCTTCAAGCTTTCGACTTCCTCCTGCTCCTCCTCTGCAGTGATATCAATAGGTTCAAAATATGCGAGTTTCACCAAAGTGCCCCCAATGTCCATGCCAAACCACGGAAAAGCTGTGAAGATACAAGAATTGATCTATCAGCTTCGTTAAGGAGCAAAAGCAATACATGTAACAAGACTAAAGCCACTTTTCAACAACAAAGACACCAACAAAAATGCTGACAAGATTAGTACTCATTTGCATGACATGATCTGGCTGCAGGAAAAACTGGAGAAATAAACGACTCTATTTACACATTTAAATGCTGTCACATACGCTTAGAACTCCCAACTAAAACCTCCCCAAACCATACCAACTCACAAACAACACTCAACCATTTTTTTCTTTTTTCAAGACCAAAGGATTAAAATAACCTTCACTCCTAAAATAATAGTTTTCACATAGTTTAGCACAAAGCCTGTGATGCTGCTGTGCACACTTGTGAGAAAGCAGGTTACTGACCACAGCTGACAGCAGCAGCAAGACAGGTATTCCTCCTCCTACCTTTTGCTCACATACATTTCAGTTGAGGGAAGCCTTAATTTATTCGCATGTATTTGAAAAATTGATGCAGTTAAGATGCCCGATTTATGGAGCTGAAAAGAGCTGTTCATATATCCCTTGAAACTACAAAGGGTAAGCTAAAAGCACTACTAAGAAGCACATGTGTCCTATGTTAAACAACCCAAAAGGCTTTTGCAAACATAACATTAGTCACAACTCTGTAAGTCTTACGATTTATGGGTCTCATATACCAAGTAAAATACAAGAACAGTCAAACGGTAAAGAAGTTTATTCCATCATTCCAGTGAGAACATATTTTACGCTGACAAATGGGATCATGCTGTACAACACCAACTTCCTGGGTTGACTGAGGGATCTTAACAGCAATTTAAGGATTTTGAGACTGAAGAAATAGGTCAGTTTTCACCTTTGCAACAAACCCCAAGAAGTTTCACATTTTTCTATCGAAAATTTGTCAAGGTTTGGCTGGTAGGTACATTGCTCGAGTTTCATTTGCAAGGTGGAAGAGTTCTGACGAGGAACTGGGCCCACCTACTGTTCATCTACTCCTCATACCAGCAATCCAGAAGCTACCACACAAAGATTCTTGTGTACATAAGGCACTCTTGTTTGGTTTATGTACAGGTCTAGCCAGGACAACTAAAGCCATTTTGTTTTCCAAACACGGAAGGGGATACACACACACGCCTATACAGAGCAAGCGCACCATCAGTCAAACCATAGCTGAGATTCTGGGACTGCAGGGGTACAAGATTTTTCCATGCTTCAGCTACCTTTAAATAAAATACTAGAAACACACTGATTCTACCAAGTTAGAACATAATTGTATGTGGACACAACACAGAAATCTTGTTAACTCTCCTCCTACTGCTGCTGCAGCCTTCATGTCAGTTTGCTGTAGGTGGATCCTGGCTCAGGATCCATCCTAGGCTGGATGCAGAGGGAATGGAGAAAACAGGAACCCATGTGAAAACACCAGTTCCTCTTCCAATTACTGAGAAAGTGATTTCATTTGAAGGGTTAAAATATGGCCACAGAGATCCTGGATGGAGGACCGCTCAGAAAACATACGATGGAGAGTACGCTCAAGTTTCCTACAAGACTTGCCCTTCAGAGGGCTGCCAGGCTAATCATGGCGATGGCTGAAGACGACACATCTGCTTTAAGTCACGCCACACGTTCAAGGAACCTGTGCATTACTTTACACCACATACATGAGCACTCTGCTTAAGGTGATGAGACTGCTCTTTGAGGCACGTGTGAAGCCCAAGAGTTTTCACTCTTAGCTATGGGATCTGCAGTGTATATACCAACGTATGGAGTTGGTACAGTCTTTCAAATCCGTGAAAAATTTAATTCTGAGGGAGTCTTGTATGGGAAAACTGTCTTGGAACAAGACAAAAATAGCATGGTGTGTACCTTGGCTGAGAATACATAAATGATTCTATAAAAAGTATTTCTACACTCCTATGGGTCATGCTTCTCTTAGTGACACATTTAGGAGCAGAATGACGGCAGCACCATCTTTTGGAAAAAACACCCCCAGACATCAGCTTGATCCTTAACGGCAGTCACAGTTTAAGACATGTGCCTGGATGAGACCAACACCAACTGCACAACCTTCATTCTAAGCTGACAGCTCTGCAGCTACCAGGGTTGAGGACCCGCACAACTGTAACCATCACCCCACAGCTTCAGTTCACAAGGAGAGTCAATGCACCTGCCTTAAAACTGGGCCTTTTCTGCAGCTGTATGAGGATTTGGCCATTAAAAGATTTTTCTCAGCTCCTCCTCTTTATAACTGCTGTTATACTTAGGAAGACTCTACAAGAAGCAATACACAGCTCCTAAGTGTTCCTTGCTGAGAACTGAACTGTCATCAGAGAACAAATCCAGCACCCTGTCTTTTCAAAGGTCAGCTCCTCTCCTCAGAGGTCAGCTGCAACTGGAAAAAAGAAAAGCTGGAATTGAGCTGTTCAGGCCCAATTGCTAGATGACATAAAACTGCTTCAAAAGCACGCATTCTGCTTTCAGGAAGTCAAGTCAGGCTCTATTTAAGAATACATAAACCACATATTTTTACTGTCTGAGGCAAATATGCAAAGTAGAACAGAAAGTGGGAAGTCAAAATCCATCTGGTTTAATATGAAACTTCACATCAAATTGAACTGTCTCCAACAGGACAGCAAAAGGAATGTCACAATATCCAACCTCCTTAAGACCACATCCAGATTTTCTTTCACTCCTCAGCTCTGCCAGGAGCCACAGTGGTCCCACCGTAGACACAGCAACCAGGAACCTCTGCTATAAAGCAGCAGATTGCTCCATACATGCTGTAAAGATAGGTCTGAGGAGCAATCTGCTGAGTTGAAAAGACAATGATAGTTAGGAGGCTTCCCTGGAACTGCATCCTGCAATGCAGAAAAGCATCTCCTGCATGGGAAGAGAGCCGTCACAAGGTGCTGTGCTCCAGTGCTGATGTAGCAGTTCTGCCTGGCAAGAAAACCCACGCTGATGGCTCTTGGTTGTTTTTTTAAACTATTCTTTAGAGCTGCAGAGGGAGGCCTCATTCTTCTGTGTTTGAACTTCTCAAGTTCTTGGCGTACATAGCTCCTGGCAGCAATCTTAAGGTTACTTGTATCTTATCGTATAAGGTCCTTACATGCCAAAAGAAAATAATTACATTTAAAAGTCTTTCTTGTGCCAATACAAGCACAAAGGTTGAAGTGTTTTCCTTTTCTATGGGTTCCGCTTCAACAGAGCAGAGGACCTTCGAAGTTCTCCACCCAGACCACATTGCACATTGACTTTGTACAGCTGATCTGAATCCAAAGCTGCAGGAAGTACACGCTCAAAGACTTGACTACTTCCCACTTAGTCAAGCATAAGACTCTTCAGTTTAAAACCCTACTTGTATTTAGCTTTTAAAGATTGAGAAATAGATCACTTGTAAACTCTTTCCTATGAAAATAATCACACATTTGAAACACAAACACCTTTAAAATACTTTCTTCTCACTGTAAGATAAAAACAACCTGCATTAAACTCACAAGAACTAACCTTCAAAGGCAAATAGCTAACTCCTAATTCAAGCAGGAGCTCTGCACCATAAAAAGAAAAATTCACAGCTGCCAGTGCCATGACAGGCAATCAAATTTTGTCATCTTTGTAAGAAAGCTCATGTATTATGGAGACCAAAGACTGTCGCCCTTCAAGTGAAAATGCAGCTTGGGGAACAACTACCAAAGCGTGGCTGCAGCTCATGGTTCTGTATTGCCTTAATACATGAGAAAGAAAAATGATCATGAACTCATATAAAAACTTACAATTGCAGCACTGCAACAGTTCTTTATGAAAGTATGCAGCATTGTCAGTTCTGATGCACAACGCTTATCTACCAATTCAGGTCAGTCTGTATGTAGCCTTTGATAACAAACCTAACCCTGATCCCATTCTTATCCGTTTACTGACAAGACAAACAAATTAAGTCCATAAAAGTTATACTGAACTATTACACAGTTAGTGTTTATAAACACAGGAGCTTAAACTAAAGGCATCCTGCAGTTCCTCCAAATGCATCTTCCTCGATGAATATACACACACTCTTAGGCTTCCACGATTTCCCCAGAACATCTGCGCACAGCAGAGTAAAATGACTGGTAAACTAACACCTAAATCAGCTTGCACTCTAGGAGCTAAGAGAAAACCCATCGAAGGTGTGACCTGGACAGGCTGGAGAGCTGGGCAGAGAGGAACCTAATGAAGTTCAACAGGGGCAAGTGTAGGGTCCTGCACCCAGGGAGGAATAACCCCCTGCACCAGTACTGGTTAGGGGTTAACCTGCTGGGAAGCAGTTCTTTTCCAGCAGAGGAGGACCTGGGAGTGCTGGTGGACAAGTTCATCATGAGCAAGCGGTGTGCTCTTGCGGCAAGAAGGTAAACGGTCTCCTGGGGTGCATTAAGAAGAGTGTGACCAGCAGGTTGAGGAAGGTTCTTTTTCTCTCTGCTGTGGTGAGATGTGGCCCTGGTGAGGCCCTATCTTAACCACTGTGTCCAGTTCTGTGCTTCCCAGGTTCAAGAGAGACAAGAAACGGCCAAGAGACCTGGGTCTGTTTAGCCCAGAGAAGGGCAGACTGAGAGGAGATATTACCAATGCTGATCAGTATCTAAAAGGTGAGTGTCAGGCGGCCAGACTCTTTTCAGCAGTGCCCAGCGACAGGACAAGGGGCACGCGCACAAACTGGAACACACGAAGTTCCATCTGAACATGAGGTAAAATTTCTTGATTGAGGGTGATGGAGCACTGGAACAGGCTGCCCAGACAGGTTGTGGAGTTGTCTTCTCTACAGAGATTCCAAACCTGCCTGGACACAACCTGGGCAGCCTGCTCTGGGTGAATCTGCTTTAACAGAGGGGTTGGGCTGGATGATCTCCACAGGGTCTGTTCAACCCCTACCATTCTGTGAAAGGTAGCTGAGCTGCCAGATCAAGTGGAATTAACCTAATGGCTAGGCACCAAAGTGCCTTTGATGTATCCATGTTACATGGATGCATGCCGATGAGCCTCTACAGAGCAAAACTGTGCATCAAGAGACCTTAGCCCTTGAGACACAAGCAGAGTTTCTCTGCTTAACTCATTTTTTAACAGGTTTTTTGGTTCAAATATCCCAAGTCCAGCTCCAACTACATTTGGGCTGGATAGAATTAACACCCAAATTAAACATATCTGTCAGGCACTATTGCATCCTCCTATTTCTCTGTCAGACTCTGTAATCTCACCACTCTGCCATCTCTAATCACACTACAGAAAGGCCACGTTTACCAGTGGGAGGACAGGTGGTAACCAGCAATTACTGTTCACTACATTTATCACATCTACAAGTGGCTACCAGGTAGAAGTAACACGAGAGAAAATATCGCTGCTTTCATCTTCTCCCTCCTTGCTCCCTCTGTTAATTTGGTTGACATTTCAGCAGCAGTCTCTTTGGGATAGGTATTTTTAATACACGGAGATCCAGCAGGCAGAGGCACAATCTAACACTTGCAGATGCAAACAGTATAAACTCTGCCTGCCAGTATTAACTCATTATTAGAAATACATTTTTCAACAGCAGTGAAATGCAAGCTGTAATATCTGCTATGGGCTAATAACCAGCTTTCAAGTACTAGTAAGGAATTGCTGGGATACCACAAGACTAAGCAGCAAGTGCAATGAACAGAAAAATCAATTTAAAAGAGATTCTCCAGCAACTGAAATGGATTTTTCATGGATTTGACTATACAAATCCTGCATGGGATAACTGTGTCCACAATGACTACATGTGTCCATGGAACCACATCAGAGAAAATAAACAGATTTTCATCTGTCCTTTATACTGATACAGCATTTTGCAGTGTACTTGCGCACACTGATGTGTCTCGCTTTGCCTCAAGGGAAATGCAGGCATTTGTTCTCAAATTGTTTTCAATAAACAATTAAAAGAAACAAACTATAAAAAGTAACATACACTGTGTACTAAATATTAGAAGTCTCTGCCTTGCCTTCAGCAGCGCATCACGCTCCAGAGCCAGTGTCAAGGACTGCATCTTCCCTGAAGAGCACAGCACGCCAGGACTTTCCTCCTCTCCAGGGCCTTGCCTTCCCCCACCAACACAAAGAGCTCTCTGAACGAGTGGCTCCTCTCTTCCCTTTATAGACAGATCACACAGCAGCAGTTCTGCAAGACTCTGTTCTCACATTTATCATCTCCACCCCCAAATAACCTTTGGAAGTTTCTCTGACGCGATCCAGCCGTTCTTCCCCATAGGCACTTCCTCGGA
>NW_010397360.1:24366-26686 GCF_000710305.1 Buceros rhinoceros silvestris
CTATCACCCAACTGCTGTTGGAAGGGTCCTCTGGAGGTCATCTAGGCCCACCTCTCAGTCACACTAGCAGGAAAATTGCCAACATTACATGAGGCCAACCACAGTTTTGATCAGCCAAGACTTCAAGATCTCTGAAGCTTTTCAAGAAACCTCCAAGGATGGCAACTCCACAAACCCTCCACCCTCCAGCTTCCACTGCTACACCAACTACTTTGCACAAGGTTTTCCCAATTTCTGCTATCCTCCTTACAAATGCCTATCGCCTCCCATCACCTGCCAAAGAAATGTTAACTGGCCCTTCCAAGACAGCCAATCTCAGGAGCCATGTTCCTTAAACTCAACTGCATTTCTCACTGTTTTTACAACAACAGAGTAGCAGCAGCACTGGCCACGTGAAGATTTGAGAGGAAGGACTGCACAAGCATGTCTAGGCAGTGTACCCACACCAGCAGTTCTGAACTGAATGGTGTTCCCATTGCACCCTCACCTCTCTTATGGCAGACATGGCACTTGGTGCAATCATACTCTTTCATGATGCTATAAACATCACGGATAAAAGTACAGGTAGGCTGAAGCAATATTCTCAGTTCCACTCTGCGGGCTCTTATCACAGCCTACAACTGTCTTAGCCAAATAATTTATAACTAGACAGTCTAAAAGTGGTATTGTGAGCCCAACTCAACTTTCAGGTCAACTTGAGCACAGAACCCAAACTGACTTCAGCATCTGGGCACCTGCAGGTCTTTTGTGGATCTGCTCCTCTTCAACCGTTCAGCTGCTCTCCCACTTCAGTGTGACTAACCAGTAGAGATCCACAGAATGAGTCTAAAGTTCATTGCCTATGAAACTACGTGCTATTATCTTTAAAAGAGCCTACAGCTTCAAACTATGTTAAAGAGTCAAGAAGAAATAAACAAGGTAGTTTGACTCCGTATTTTTCCCCTCCACTGTTTATACAGTTCCAGGTGTTTGATTCCCAGCATAAAACCAACACCAAAGTTCAGCTTCACAAACTGAAAGAGGGCAACTACAAATTTAGCATCTTGAAGGAGTTAAAACTTCTTGCTAACATTTGGTGCTGTTATTTAAATATGAGGTTTAAATCCACCACTACAGAAAACAACTCTTTGAGGCCCAGCAGAGGCACTCCTGAAATCACCAGGTTTCACAATCTGCCATACTCTCACCAGTTTAAATTACCAAACCACTCAATGCCTTACAGCTAATTACTGCTTCAGAGCCTTAAGATCATTTCTTAAAGATCAATTCCCCCTTTCCAGGGCAAAAATAATGCTATCAGGGCTGTACTCTTCATAAACATGGTAACAGTCAGTTCAGCCATTTCTACACACCCGCACTAGGAGTAGGTGATGGCTAACTGCGTGCTCCAAGATGTGTATTTAGGGTTTCCTTAACACACCACGGGAAACAAAGTCTTTTCACAGCCAAACTCAATCCCATGTTTATAACTATTTCTAGAGCTACACTAATGCTTCCTGAGTTAAATATATTTGGTCATTTTCTTCTTGTTGGGCTGCTCAAGCAATACACACTTTCCATACGCTCTCTTAGTTGCATCTCTTCATTAGACAGGCATGTCATATGGCTGCGAACAGCAGGACGCCCAGCTCTCCTGCACGAGCCAACTTCTCCATACAGTAACTCACCCTGAAAATAAGTCTTTAAATATGATGACAAAGTAGCCCAAGTCCATGGAGTAACACCTGCATCCCTTTGAGCTCAGACACCCCTCTGTAAGGCTGACAGGCCCGTTGACTTGCCCAGCTCTATCTATCTGTTACACTGGGAAAACACCCCTCGTCTGTAGACTAACTCTACTCAACCCAATTCTCTTTCCCCACAAAAAAGTACTAGTAGCCTTAGGCATTTTGTTTGTATTCACGCGAGTCTGAATCATGTTTGTGCCCTTCGAAACAAACATGGTACTCCAAAATAATAAATAGTAAAAATATTACTACAGCGCTTATTGAAGGGGAGCATTCAGCCTGTTAATGAAAGACTTGCTCCCTTTCCACATATTAACAAACGATCTACCCATAAAAACACAGAAGTTGATTAGCCCTTAAAAAACGAACTGTAGCAACTGCAGCTGCCTGTGCAAGGGGTTAGTTCACTGATTAAGTGCCAACTTCATTAAAACAGCAGCAGCACCACCTCCCCCCCCACCCCCCCCTCCACGAGATCGGCTGGATTACTTTCCATTCAAAAAGGAGCCCTCCCAGCGCACACACAGCTCGGCAAGATCACCCCAAACCTCGCTGAAAGGCACGCACAGCAGCGAGAGGAGGCTCGGCAGGCA
>NW_010397361.1:0-68768 GCF_000710305.1 Buceros rhinoceros silvestris
CATTTGTTTTGTTCTCCACGCTGCATTAACACTGTTTTCCCTTGTGTGCATCTGCCAGTGTACAATTTAGCCACGGGCATCTGTAGACCTTGTGGTGATCAGTATTGCAGGCAAAAGCCATATGTGTTTAAATAATAAAAAAAAATCTCTTTATTTCATTTGCTGTTTTAACTGGATGGATAACTTTTGTGCCTCAAGACAGAGGAAGAGAAAATACAGAAATAATTAATTGCCTCTATTCTTGAGGCAGTTTCATTTTCCCTCTCCAATATGGAATGCTTGTCAGCTTCCCTGATAAATGACTGCATGTATTTGCATAGATTTTACATTAACACAAAAATTAGTTTTATTTGTGAAAAACTAGTTTACATAATAATGCAAAATCTAGCATTATGGATGATGTTTCCAAATTTGAGAGACTGGAGAAATTATTTTCCCCCCCTTTTTTTTTTAAATTTGTTTTTTTGGGGGTTTTTGTTGGTTTTTTTTTAATGTCAAGGCATTTTAGTTTTTAGCTTTGCATTTTGTTGCTATAAAAACAACCAGTTCAGGGTCTTTTAATGTTTATAAACCATCTCAGTCTTTCACAGATTGAATAATTGATGGTGGTATGAAAATGACTGCTTTCATAGACTTTTACACATTCCATTTATTAAATACACTTTTAAATATTAACACATTTGCAAAATCTTATGGAATGGTTTTAAAAAAAAATGCATCAAACTTAGCTGTTAAATACTCTATAAGAATATACTTTTAGGTTTCTAATGCTTCTTCATCAGGAATTCTTTCAAAGCATTAATGTACTGCATTAGCTTGTATGCCAGTGCAGTACAGTCTTTTTCTATGTCTAATAACCTGTCTGTTTTTAAGTAATTAGGCATTCCTAGCTTGAAGTGGCAGTACTATACCTCTAGCTAAAACCTGTGTTTTATTCACAATTTGTCATGTCCATAAATAAAATTTATAAATCAGTCAGTCTGAAATATTTTTGAAGGAAAATATACTGCCCTAATTTTGAGCCAATTGTAGTTATTTTCAAGTGACAAGAATTGAATGTTTGCTCATATAATAAACCTGGTGTCTTGTTGTCTAAAGACAACTGCTAATTGTGTATCAGCAGCACATTCTCCACGCTGAGGAAAATAGGGAAGCATTCACTGCTCTTATTTCACACTGTAAAACAAAAAGCAAATATTGCTCCTTATGAAGCGTGCTATACTTAATGGCAACTTAAGGTAAAAGAGTGCCTTTGCCACTTCTTGAATCTGGGACACCCTAGGTGCCAGCTGTCACTGCTCAGCTAATGATGACAAATGCCCCTCTCTATGCAGATTGCAGAGCTTGCAGGCTGCTATGAAAGGCAGCCAGATTACCTTTCTTCAGATAGTAACTTAACCTTTTAAACTCAAGTGTCAGAATGAAATTATTAGCTGGGATACTTTCAATATCTGTTTCTTTTAAAAAGGGAATGAAAGAAAAAGAAAAGAAAAGAAGGCAGTGACTTTAAATAATACCATAGCTGCTTGTATTCACAAATTTTTCATGCTTCTCTGATGTTTTAAAAATAGGAAATTGCTGCCACTGTGCCTGTGAGCACTGTATGGATTTTGCTGGCGTTGAATGCATGAATACTGAAGCTGACCTCTCAGTTGCACTACACAGAAATGGGGCCAGCCAGGCCAAATTCTGTCCTTGCTTACATCCACGCAGCGTTTCAGATGCACAGATCTGACAGAACACAGGTTAACTGATGCTATTTATAATAGGCCTTAATTGTTCTTACAATAGTAAGTATCTGAGTATATTGTGGATATACTCAGCTCTCTCCATGACAGTTCATTTTCCCGCTCTAAGTCTATGAACCTCAGTTAGAGTCCACTGTGTCAAACTAACTGGGTATTTGTTTCATGGGTATGAGTGGTTTCACAGAACTCACTGTCACGTGGTTACTGTTCAGTGACTAGTTTAAATATATTCTTCAGTCAGAGTTTTGGAGTTACTTTCTGGGTTTTCTTGGAAGTGGCTAACAGATGTGAGGATGTTACATAGTTCCTTAACAGCGTGTCAAAACCGTAACACAGTATAAGCACTGTATATGCCACCTAAAGGTGCAGCGTGCTTTTTGAGTGTGTATGCACGCGTGTCTGTATTTTTATGTGTGTCTGCTTGTAAATGGTTACACGCTTGAATACAGGAGTAAACAGACGTGGGCATTCGTATCAGTATGTGTATGCATCCACTAGCCTACACACCTAACATCCAGGCAATATGTATTTCTGTGTTTGTATTAAAATACTGACATATATGAGCCTGTTTAACTTGCTCGTTGTATTTGCCATTAAATCAGTCTGTACCACGAACTGTATATGAATATCAGTTTCCCTCTGAGTAAGGCATAGTTTTATTACAGTAAACAATACCTGCAATATTTTCACATGATCAAATCTCCATAGCAGTGGGTAATAATAGCAAACTACAGGAGAGGTGTGGGAAGACATTTAATGAGAAGACCAGGAACACTATGGTATATGGATGGAAAGAAGTAAGTAACAAGAATAGGAGAAGAAAAATGAGCGTTTGGTATGAGATTGGAATGTCCCAGACAGAAAATAGTTATTATGATTGGCAGAAAGTACAGGAGGCAGGAAAAAACCGAGCAAGTTTACAGAGCAAAGTTAAGATGAGATCAGCATTGCAATAATTGTAACGTGCTTGGTTCTTTAGAAATCATTAATGGAAAGGTAATCTAATCCATGAACATAATGTTAATTAATTTCCTCCAGAATAGAATAGATCCGATTGCTGATATGTGCTGTCAGAGCTTCAGTCAGTACTTACCTCTTTTAGTAATATGATATATGAATGGGAGATGCTGGTTAATATTACATTAGAGGCGTTTCCTTCTAAAGTTTGGGGGAGAGTGTTTGTTTTTGCCTGTGCTTAAATATGTTAAATTTAACATCCTGTTTTGTTTTGTTTTGTTTTTTCAAGTCATTATGTTCAAAGTATTTGAAAATATACGTTTCGTTATTTTGAGCAAGTGTAGCACAATCTGGGAAATAAAAAAGACAAAGATCTAGTGTGTCATACTCAGCTTTCTCAGCTTGTTGGTTGAATAGGCATCAAATGAAGTCCAATGCCTATACAAAAGAAATGTTCCTTGTTTGGATTTGCCCCATCTGTGTCATCTGGTGGCTTATGCAATAGGAGGTGTTATCACATGAATCCAAATGCACAAGCCAGTTGTTTTATGGACTCTTTCTGTGCTTGGAGGAGTTTATAAGTTGGCTACTCTATTGTGTGTCACTCCCAGATGACACGTGTGCATTCTGCTGAGCATATTTTGGGGGTAATTATAACTAATGAAGCCTGGTACACAGCTTGTTCGCAGAGTGATTTATTCTGCTGCTGTCTGATTCCTGAGAGTTCTGTAAAATGGTTATATTGTGCTTTCCACTTTGGACATGTATGGGAGCATGTGGTATTGAGTCCATCTGAGAAAATTTGCTATTCAGTGTACCACAGACTAATTACAAAGGGTGCATTGTAATTGGCTGGGTACATCTGTTTAAAAATATAGGGACAATCTGAAATTATAAATGGGATCTGTAACTTTAGGGATATTGATTTTAGAATGGCTCTTCTTTAGTCCTTTACTTTTCACAGACTTGCAGTAATCCACTTAGATGTACTGCTGTTAAATGGCTCAGAGTTCCTTTGAACCTCCTCGGTTAAGGTTAGGTTCCCTTTATACCTTCTAGCAAAGCAGATTTTATTATTCATTTGAGTTCTGATAACTGATGATATTTTTGTGGAAAAATGGATATAAAAGTTGGGAAGGAAATACCGTGTAGCTCTGCAGGTTTCAGAAAGCAGAGAATAAAAAAATTAATTACTGAAGCCTCGATGTCAACCTTTGTTTAACCTGAGATGTACTATTCTCACTCTAATTTGTCTTCACTTACTTGTCTCTCAGGCATGTAAATCCACTGACATTAGTGGGACTCACCCTCTATACAAAGAAGTACTCATACATGTGTTTGCTGGGATGGTTTTAAAAATCTTTTTTCCAAGATGGTGACATACCTCTGGCGTCATGAAGTAATGGGGTACACAAAAGCTGCAGCGTTTGTCACTTCATCTATGAGATTCACAGATATCCAAGCAGGCTGGGTGTTTTTACAAATATCTCAGCATCAGCATTCAGTAATAATAGTCTTCAATTATATTTGTCTTCTCCCATTTTCACCCTCTAACTCTGTAGCCAGATTTGCAAGACTTTTGCATCTTCTTTTTTTTCAGTGCTTAAAAAAAATTTTCCTTCACAGGAAAAAGAGTGGTTAAAAGTTACAGTACCGCTTGTGGAAATGGGAGAGGAGAGATAAATACTTATTTTGGTACACATTTCATGAAAAGCATTTGGTAAGGTTGGAAAAGAACTGCTTAGAAAATACCATTCACACCCTTCTTACTAGCTGCATGATTAGAAAAGTAGTTTTACTGAGAACGTATTATTGTTTTAATCATCTGTTTAATTGTTTTATTGTTTTTGTGAAAACAACCTGAGCTGTGCTCAAGTCAACGTTAGCAGCATGATGGGTGAGAAGATATTGCTAGTTCCCAGAAGTCACTTGTGTAAGTTGACATTCCTCAGCTAGCATGTTAAGCAAGAGGATGTGCTCACCAGCAGACCTGAAGTTTGCTTGTGCCCTAACCTGTTCCAGTAGTGAAGCATCAACAGCTTTTTTCAAAATCAGTGCTTTCAGTGGGAAAGAAAAGGAAACAAATCAAAATTTCAACCTAATTTTTATCTTCTTAAGCATGATTTCATTCTTGCTCCTGAATTTGCATGAGATGTTCTCCTAGTGAGAGTTTGCAGTGTTATATGCCCAAGATGATAACCATCAGAAGGTAAGAGTGCTGGAGAAAAGCTGTTTGTGTAAAATGGGTGTGAATACACACGTATGTAATGTGTGTGGAGAAACATACAATTTGAAAACCAAGTTGAGAACTATTGTATTATAATGTAGCAGTTACGCTCAAGTTGTTTTAAATAAACATAATTTGGTTTTGGACTGTGGCAGTAAAGATGTTAAGATTTATGCTTTGTTCTGGATTTCCTCCATACATAAAAACATGTTCTGAGGACAATTTTACATGATGTTTATGGCAATATGAAATCTGACCTGGGTTTGGCTTTGCTAACATTACAGTTGTGATAGGTTTTGATTTTGGGGATAACACATGTGTTACCCACTTATCATGCCAGATATTACAAGAGATTTGCTAAATTGCCAACACATACTTATCATTGAAATCCTTAGATAGGGTACACCTCACAGATGAAAACTAGTTTTTTGTACCTTTTGTAAGGTTTTCTGGGGTGGCGTTTTTTTTTGTTTGTTTGTTTGTTTGTTCTGTGTTAAAGGACTGTGACAAACTGCAGTGACCGGTATATTAGAAAATGCCTAAAAATGAGAAGTTGTTTTCCTTGGAGAAAGATTGTCACATGTTTAAAGAATAGTTAGCTACAATCATGTTTTTGCGCTCTTAAAATATTGCAGTTGTCAGGTGAGTTTTGTTTGCTGAGTAGTTTACTCATGTTTAGTCAGAATACATCTGTTCTGTATAATTTCAAACATTTCATAAAATATTTAACATCAATGGTCCAAATCAAGCGCTAACTGAAACCGTGACACTAATTCCATCAGATGTAGCTGGGTGACTGAAGCTTACATGTCATTCTTTTGCGCTGACCAAATTTTAGTTCCATGAACTCATGTCTTACATTAGTTGGCCTCTGTAAGAGTTTGCATCAGAGCAGAGTGTGGCCTTCCAAAAGCTGGAAATTGCAGCTGTAGTTTCATCTTCTGAGCTACTTTCTTCTGTAAGCTGCTTTCATTTTATTCATTTCCATTCCTTTGCTATTTTACGTGAGTTTTGTGACAGGAATGGCTAAGTTGCCTTGAACCTAGAAACTTATTTATGCTATGCTGTGCTAGGGCTAGTGCATATGATATGCCTATCAGTTATGGGTAGGGGAAAATATTTTTTCATATGGTTATCTGGAAAATAGTTGTAAAATAGTACTCATTAGTACCTACAATGATAAACATTTAGCAGAAATTGGAACCAAGAAGCTGAGTTGCTTTTGGGGCAGTAAATTCTTTCTTGTTAAGCTTACCAGTATTAGCAGCAGACTTGCCTTTCTGACGGTTAGCCAAGCCCATCCGTTTTCCCTGGTAGCCTCCTAGATTTGTGGGGCCAGGCTGCCTAGCTGAACTGTCTCTTTTCTAGAAATTCTGAAAACCTGTTGATGGAAGAGTGCTTGCTATATTCCATATGTTCTGATCAGTCACACAGTGGACTTGTCGGACTGCTTGTAAAGCAAATGCTAGCATGTTTGAGTTTAGTGAACACATAAGGAATTTGAACTACAACCTCACACTGACCCTGTGGTACTGTATGTGATGATCAGTTGTGCAGGCAAAATAAATGTGATTCAATTCAGACCCCAATTTTAATATCAATCTAGTTAAGTTTATACACCTTCATGGAATAGGAGAAATAAATCACAAACAAGAAGACAACTGAAATATATGCTGTGCTTGGGTTAGAAAAAAAGTAACTGGATGGGGTGAAGATCAGGGCAAAAAGGTCAAAGAGAAAGAATTTGAAATGGAAGATATTAAAACTTTTCAGGAAAAAATGATTTGAAAACTTCTAGTAAAATCTGTTTCCTTGAAGGGAGGAGGCTAAAAAATCAGTATATAAAACCAAAGGGGGAAATCAGAGGAAGGAGTAGTTCTTTGCTTAAAGAAGTTTGAATTGAAGTGGAAACATGTAGGGTTTTCTTTATATAAAGTTAAATACTAAGCAGAAATCCCAGCTTGAAGGAATCTCTACCAATGCACCTAAGCACAGCTGGCCCATGTGGTGATGTGGTGAATGAAACTGGAAAGTGTTAACATTTCCCAGGCTTATTCTTTGGCTGTGTTTTAACTGAGCCAGCCTCAGTGTGGTTGCTGCTTCTGTGGGCAGAAGTCATTGCTTTGTGAAAGTGTATAAGGTAGTTCTCCAAGAGCTGCTCTCCAGAGCCCCAGACAGTGAAAACAGCAGCCTTCTCATCATCCTTCACTGACCTAGAGGTTAACCTGTCCAGAGGCTTATGCAATCTATACAGTAAATGAAAGCTCTATTAGGATGGGAAACAGGGTATGTTTGAGAAGAGGGAGTCAACAGGCAGATTCTAGAAGTTGAGAACACGTAGGATGAAGTTCATGGCACATCTTTGAAAGTGTAGATAATTGACGCCTTGGCTGGTATTTATTTACCTTCTAAATTAAGTCCTAATGAGTGGGACTGAATGAGACTTTTTTGGATGCAGAAACTGCTGAACTTGCTTTTATTGTGTGGTACTCTATATTCTTAAATTAATGTTGCTAAAAATGGGGCTTATGAGGCCTTCATTCACAAGCCTACGTTTAATATTTATAGAGTGTCACACATTTCCATGTTGCCTTAAAGAAATAAAAATTATGTGATTCTGGACTCATTTCACAGTCTCATTTTGGCAAATACAAGAAACTGTAAAAAAAAATAGAAGAGGTAGTGGAAAAGGTAAAGAGGTTGCAATAAATAGTGCTTGCTACTATGTTATGTAGGAAGCTTGTAGATCTGACTTTTTTTTAAAGCCACTATAAAATGGAGTTTCTAAAAGGACAGTGATGTAGGACAGTTCTTTCTGTCCAGGGGTTAGGACCGGGAGAAGCAACAGTTGAAAGGCTATGGAAGGTGTGAGCATTAGATTTTCATTTGATACAAGTTTGTTCAGGTTGTTTGAGGCTGGTGAGAATTCAGTCAGAGGTGTTTGAATGAGATGCAGGGGCTAGTACAGGTAGGATTATTTCACTGTCCCTGCTCCCAGGTGGGTGAGTTGAGGATGAAGTGGTAGGCAAGCTGCCTGTTGCTGCCTGCTAAGTAAGCTAACTGAGCCAAATACGAGCGCTGTCAAGGTTTCCCAGAAAGGCACAGTTCAGTGCATGAACACAAAGCATTCAGCTGCAGAATTTACTTGTGGATAGGAACGTAGGCTCAATTTCCTACTTAAGAAAGCCCAACAAAAAAAATCTTGGCAGTCCTGGGCAGGATTATGACATTGGTGTAACATGATAATATGGTATTTTTTAGACATGGCTGCAAGAAATACATCACGTCACCTTGTTGCAATATTGGGCTTGTAATGTTACTTTCCTGTGCGTTTTGATGTACCCAGTGCTAACATGGCTCTTCAGCTTTGAGGGGTGAGGTGCCACGTATCTTGTGTATCTTCATAGACTCATTTGTAAAAAATGCCATTTTAACCAAATACTACCATTCCAGTATTGTGTTTCATTGATACTCAGTGATACATCAGCAAGTTCACTCATATTTTGTCAGGTGTTGAATGAAAGAATGATTCATCGTTACAGTCATACAGGCTGCAGAAGTGTTCAGAGCACTTCATAAATGTTAGGGTGATATCCTGTCTAGAATAACTCTGTTAACACAGAAGCACAGAATCAATTATTTTTACTTCTGGATTGGTTAAAAAAAATGTTCTTTAGTATGAATTTATGCCTTTGACAGCAAAAAGTATAGTCTTTGTGTGGAAGGTCTAAATACTGTATTAGAATAATAGGACATAAGTCCCTGTAAAGACTGAAGTACAGAATATCTGTATGAGTGGATGAAATTTTGGCATAAAAGCTGGCTGGTTTTGTTGTTTTTGTGTGATCTTCATGATAGTAATATGTTGCATGTAGGAGATGGTCAGTTTTGTGCAACCACAATTTGTTTTGTTTGGTGCTTCCTGCTTAGCTGACTGGTAGTAAAAATATGCAAACTCTTTTATTTTCTTTTTTTCATATGCATGAAGCAGATAAGTTGCAGTGGATGGAATTTCTGTTATTGAACCTTGGTAATTCATTAATGTTAATCATTAGGTGGTTGTTAATCTAGCTAAAAAGAAATGCAAAGAAAATAGTTTTGTGATAAGAAAGCAGCTTTGTCTCAGATAAGGGACACTGGATGTAATGCTCAGCACAGTACATTTTACAGAAGCACACAGGATCTGTTTACCTGGTTGAAATTCAAATTTTTTTATTATGGTGTCAATTCTTTGGTTTTGGCAGCACTTCTAAAGTGTCTATACACAAAAGGACTACCACAGTGAATGAATGCTAGTGTTGACACCACCTAACAAGCAGGGATTATGTGTTTACAGAAGAAGTAATATGATAGGTCAAGTATAAGAGGCACTTCTCAAGAGCACTTCACCACATAATGAGTGACTGACTAGAAAGTGCGGAGCTGCCACTCTTTGGCTTCGTTTCGGTGTTGATGCCTGCCTCTCTCCTCCAAAGCCCTCTTGATCATGTTCAGCTGCTCTGTTCTCATGTGGTGAATAATAGTAGAGTAAAGCTGCTTTTCTGTCTCATTTTTCTTGCTAATTTACACATTCAAGCCATTTTTTGTTTGCTATCCTTATTTGCTATTCCCTTTTGTCAAGGCACTGTTCTCTTTTTTGCCTCAGGCCTAGGAACTAATTTGAGCTTCTATAATTACTTCATGTTTTACACCTGTCTGCATATCATGCACCCCTTGTCTCTGTACTTAAGCTGTATATTTCCTTGGAAAGGAAAAGAAAAAAAAAAGGAAGGCTAGTTTTCAGATACAAGGAATCCCTAAGTTTCTCCTCACAGTCTTCCTACAGGAGAAACACAATTAAACTGTTGAGATGTTCTCAGCAATGCAGCTGACCTTTTGGGTTCATGAAGGACAAATGAATGCTGTCTGTTCAGACAGTTTGTGTTAAGACATTGTTGAGCAAAGAGCCCTGAGCTTTGTTCCTCTTGAATGAAGCAATGGTTGTAGTCATTTTAAAATCATTAAGAGCCTGAATGCATGGTATCATTCTACAGTGTTTGCTCTACAGCTGCTCTTCTGCTTTAATAGCAGCTTATTAAATTTGGGTCAAGCGCACTCTGAAGAGTATCACAATGAAGAAACTGTTCAAAAAGTTACCTGTTTTAAAAAAAAAGGCAATTGATTAGATTTTTAACTTAAGTGACAGCTGCAATTCATTGCCTGTTCTTTGTGGTGTCCTGCAGCCAGAGTGGAAGCCTTTTGTAATTTGGTCTTCATTTTGTAAAAGCTTTCTTGAATAATCCAGGGTTGCTTTCCACTCTGAGACCGCCTCAATCCAATTAGGAGTTTAACAAGGGTCAAATTAAGGAGACTTTACACTTCATGTTTGCATCATTAGCCATAAGACTGTTTTGTGTGTGCATGACTGTGTGTCGAGGGAGGAGGGGAGGCTGCAAGATGGGGCAGACACAAAGCTGTCATCCACCATGTGGTGCATCCCATCGCTGAATGGAGGCACAGCGGGCTAGGAACAACATTTCCAGTTGTCTTTTGGGGCTGTTGTCATGTGGATTTCAGCTGGTACATAGTTGTTTGGAGGTTACAGGTGCTAGCTAGAGCCGAGGAAGAAGAGCGTGCTCTGCGCCTTGTCTTTTCTCTCCTGGTAGCATATTGTTATCGGACAAATGACTGGGAAGAGGTGAAGTTAGAAATCTCTTGAGCATTCATTATTTTTGATGAGATGACAACTACCCCAGTTCCTTGTTCTCACTACTTATGCTGTTTCCTGTTATTTTTTGAAAACGTAATTTTTCTGTGTGTTAAGTGTATTCTACAGTGGAAACCTTTTTATACAAGTAGTTTGTGAGCAGGCTTTCAATAATCAGATGTGCGTACGGAAGACTACAAGTGTGCAGTTGCATTTTCTACAATAACAATCTAAAAACGGCGACAGTTTTACTCATGCAATTTTTGACTACGAGTACATTTTCCTAGTGAATTATTTATAGAAATTGTTGAAAATTAAAGATAAACCCATAAGACCCTCTTTTCTATGTAAGATTGTTCTTAATGACAAAAAAAAAAAAAATTCTCCTGCTAATCAGTGTTTAGATGTGTGGGATATTGCCAGAGAACTGTTGCAGTGTCTCTTTAGCAAATGCTTTGTGCTGCTACATACAAAGTAACGATTTATCTAAAAATAACACGTTCATTGTTCCTCCCCCCCTAAACCCATTAATAGGTACTTTAGTATCATTCGAGTTTTCATAGTTTAATCCCTTTTCAAAAGCTTTTCAGAATAAAAGCTCTAAATGGTCCTCAGTATTAATTTGATGTGACTTCTGTACAATATGGTTTGAAACTCTCAGAAGCACATTTTTACAGCTTACCCTTTTTCACTAGATCAGTGTGTGGAAAATACCAGCTAAATGTTTCGTGGAGTCTCTGCTGTAAGCCTTTTTTGTTGTCTTGCAGATGCCATAGCTTTCAAGTGATTTTTATTTAGTACCATCATTATTAGATAATACTTAAGCCAGATCAAGAACTCTACATATAGTATTGTTCATTGAATTTAAGTTTTAGGAAATGCCACTTAAAGCATAATTTAAAAAAAAAAAAAAAGTTTTGACCTGCCTCTTGAATCTCATCTGATGAGAATTTAGGTTCCACAGTAAACCGTGCATAATAAATGGTGATTGAGTTTAATGTAGTCTGTGTAGTCTGTAGTCAATCAGATCTTTGTTTACATTTAGACAGGAATAGCTGGCTTTAGGGCTTTGGACGCTCATAAATAATTACATTTTTAAAATGCTCTGCTCTCAGTGAAGTATTAATATTATGTGTCTGATAGAAGTAATAAGAAATAATTCAAAACTTGTTCTGTCAACTTCTTTATCAAAATGGAATATGTTTTCTGTTTGGATTGCAGTATGCATGGTGAAATTAAAATCTTGGCTATCCAATTCTTTTCATAATACATGTCTCCAGTGGTGATTTTTTCCCTCAAAACCACTGTGTAACTCTGGAACAAGAGAGTTACAATAGTAACAAATGTTGTGGGGGTGTGTGTTTTGCTTTGTTTTGTTTTTTTCTTATTTACCCCAATTTTAAGGCTTTTGCATAAATTAGTACCACAAATGAATGAAGTGAATGTGAGTTGTATGAAACAAGCCTGTTTGAAGATGTTCAGGCTGTTCTGAGCTCTGGATATCTAAGAGGACCAGAATAATATGAGATTCAGAATGTCACAGATTTTTTGCTCAGTTTCTTTAGTCCAAAGAGAACCCAGTCACTTGAATGTAGAAGTATTTATTCTAGGCATTATTTTCCATGCCTAGGTAAAATAAGGTATCAGCAGATATTTTGATATTAAAGAGAGCTTTCATCACTGATTTGTGGCATGCTGTCTTCCTGACTGACCATTCCCTGTATATATTCAACACACGCTAGTTTATTTTTTTAACCTGGCTACCTTCAGGAAGGTATTTAACTTTACAATTTCAGCATCCTGCGTCCTGGTGAGATGCCCTTTACGAAACTGTAACAAACTGAAAAGAAAAGTCTTAGTGGTTATAAGATAACTCCTGTAACATAAAATATATTTTATAGTCAGATATTTTGTGATCGATAAGCTGGAGAGTGCTTTATTATTTCTTCAAAATGAAACTGGCGAACACCTTCCTATGCTGAGTATAAGTCTCCTTTGCCTTTCTGCTAGATCCTTTAATTATAGGGTTTTTTTCACTTTATATGCAAAAAAAAAAAAAAAATCCGATTTCACAGCTGCAATGCGAAAATTTACAAGTTGAAGGAAAAGTGGGCTTAGGATTGGTGAGCATTGCCAGTCATTATTTCCTATTTACCTACCAGAAAACACGATAGGAAAAAAAAAAAGAGTTCTGTATTTCAGTACGGTATTTTACAGATGTACATATGGACATCTGTATGTAAATTAGATACAAACTTTGAGTTCTTGGGAAGTTATCAGAGTGGACTTTAGTGTCACAAACCTTCTGTCCTCTCTACCAGGTTTTGTATAGCCACAAGAGCAAAGACAACAGCATGATTTATGCATTTGTGTTAAGTTTCTGGGAGAGCACCCAGTCACCATTTTGTGCCAGTGTCACAGAGATCTGAAGGTGTGAATGAATGGTAATCAGGCTGTTCAAGTAAAACCTAAAAATTGCTGTCAGCTACAAGGGTTGGAATTTTAGATAAACAGATTCAGAACTTTCATAATGTCAGGAATTAAATATTTCTTCTCAATTACTGTGACTCTGTACTGCATAAATTCTTAAAAGCAATGAAGCTTTAAAGGCTGCTAATCCAAACTTTGAGATTTCCTGTATCAGTGTGTACGTTTTCGCTTCTACTTGGTGTTATACAGATGTTTTCCCCATTTTAAAATTTATATTTTCTTCTGTTTATGTGTTGGTGTAAAACATAATGTCTATCTGTATTAAAATACGAAGTTATTTGGATTCTTCCTGTAACAAAGTCACCATATACCTTGCTTATTTTGTTTTGTTTTTCCGTCTTACTTCTAACATAAAAAAGCATTTACTAAACCTAGTTTTACTGTCAAAGCAACTTCATTATAAAATTGATTATATAGTTATCCAGAGAAGTATCAGATGCCAGCTTTATTCCTTTTAGAAGGGCTATCTACACTTTTTGTGTATTTAGTTCTGTTGAAAGATGCTGGATTGACAGCCCTGAAGACCAAAGTCCTTTATTTATGCATGAGCAGCAACAGTTCTGTCTTTCCCACACTGCCCTCCTGATATGCTTCACCCATGACCTGAAGGATTCCCCTTAGGGGTGACAGCTTAGTAGCCTTCATACCCATTCACTCCTCCTGTCCTCTGCTGAGAGTGCCAGCAAGAATGCCAGGGTGGTAGTGCCTTTTTGCTGCGAACGTTTGATAACTGCCTTTCGGGTCACAGTGGACATCTCATTTTCCATAGATTATTGAACACCAGTCTAAGGGCAATAGCTTTCAGGCTCTTCAGGGTAATGGCAAAGCAGAGGTCTTTGGGTAATTAAAGACAAGACCAGAGTTTGGTTCAATTATTGTATATAGTCTGGTAAATTAGAGTCAAGTTCTCTAGCCCATTACCAATTTCCTGACTGGGCTAGTCCTCTAGGACTTCTTACAGCACTACTACTGTTCCTCTGACCCTCTTCTTTTACTGACTGAAAGGAAAGAATGCTTTCTGCAAGTAAAAGTCACAAATAGCCTAATTTTCTTCTGGCTTACAGAATGTGAAGCATAACTAATTTGGTAGTAGATTGTACCAAGTTTAATTTGACTCAAAGACCTTATGGGCTAATTTAATATGATCTCATTTATGATAAAGTAAATTTAAATTCCATTTGAGTTATGCTAGATACACGTGGGCATAAATGTGGTACTTGGTCCTATGTGTATAACTTACGTAGCGGATGTATGTAATCAGTCCTTTATGAGACATAAGATATAAATATACATGCAGAATTATAATGGATCAAATAGTATAATGCTAACAAAAATACTAATTTTTTTCCCTGCAATAAATTTGTTTACCATATTTTGCATCAGTGATAGATTTATATTGGAAATACGTATTCAGTGCATCTGTGCTGCCATTTGGTTGCCCACTTCTGTGTGTATTTCGAGAAGAATGTACCAGGAGTTTGATTTTATATTTCTAGTTGTTCCAGAAAGTAGCACATACATGTGTTTTAAAAATGACGTTAGAAAAAGGAAGAAAAGTAGTAACTGTTGTCGTATTCCAAATGGGCATACTTTCAGTATTCAGTGGAGTATTGAAATATTCCAAGCTCTAAACAAAAATACACAAGCCTGTGCGTATGAAGGGCTCCACATGTGAATTTAGTTTAGAATACTTAATGGATGATTTAAGTATTTGAATAGTAAGGCAATTCAGTTATGCATACATTAAAATCATTAAATGAAAAACATGTTTCTATGTTTCAGAATATGAGAACCTACACTCTGTACGCCCAGCTACATGCAAAGCCCTCATCATGTTGCTAAAGGTTATCCATGGCTCTTGGGAGGAAAAAACTTTTAATTTCATCCCAGTTGATTCATATTTGTCTAAATGATTGTGTTCCTAACAATCTGTGTTTAAAATAAGCCAAGGTTTAAAATGAATTTTTAAACAATCCAGTGAATTTGGAAAATATTTTTCGTTCACTTAAAATATTGAAAAAACCAGCCAATCGTGTTATGAAAGAATAATTCAGCTAGAAAAAAAATAGACAAAAAACAGCCCCTCAAATAATTTATCTCAAGGTCTATAACCTGCTGAAAAATACATTTAATTTGAGAACATCACGAAGTTGTTTATAATACTGAGGTATTTGAGGAAAAGAATCTAAACATAGATATAGAATAGAGCTAGAATAGAATAGAATCTAAACATAATAATGGAATCACATGGCAGTATTGTAGTAACCGTAAGTTATTTTTCTCTCCCCTGTGCTCATTAATAAAACCAGGGAAAACCTACAAAGGAAAAAATCTTCCTCAGTTTCTGGCCTCTGCATTGCAGGAAGGAAATAAATAAAAAAAAAAAAGATTTTAATTTTATATCAAAGAAACCCTTGAGGTGGAAAGTTAGGGAAAGCTGCATGGGTTTGTAGCACACAAAATGTCGCTTGAATTTTGCTGCTCAGTAGTTTGATATACTCATTTGCTGATGCGAAATGACGAGGGCTTAGAAAGCAGGGTTTTGTTTTTTAGCTGTCTGTAGACCTAGTGGGGCCTTACAGAACCCAGTCAGCAGGTCATTAACTCTGGAGAAAACAGCTTGCATTAATATGCTCTAATCCGGTATAATTAGTCAAATTACTGCATGCCGACCAGCTTGTCATGTGTTGTCAGATTTGGCATGCAGGCAGGATCACTAGGGTCCCTCTGGAATGCCACCCTGGATCAGGGAGAAGGGCTTGTTTGTAGTACTGTGGATTTCTTGATGAGGAAAGCAAACGGAATCAGCAGTCATAGCCTCACAGAAAAGAAGAAAGAAAAGAAAGAAAAAAAACCCCAACCCAACCAAAAACCTGATCTGTTAATATTTTGTTAAGAAATAGGGAATTCATGTCATGGGAACTATTTATGCTTGATACCTACTGTTAGAAATAGGAACTGTTCAGTTGCCTCTTACAGTTTCTATGTATCTAACAAAACTGGAGATCCGCTGTACTGTATAAGATTAGCATTCATAAAAAGATTTAAAATAAATAATTACAAGAGGATCAGCTACAAATTACCTACCACAATGTGACACAGATTATTAAACTACCAGCGTGTCTGTGTGTGTGTGTGTCTGTGCTCGTGCGTGTGCATGTGCCCCTTTTTCCAGTAGGGGAGGAGGTTATTAAACTATAAAAGGGCCATATTAGCATAAATTTACAAGAGCTCTTGTTCTGGCGGCATGATAAAAACCTGTGTTACCTTTGCATTAACACTGAATTGCTTGTTGTGCTTTTGGCAATGACAGATAAGTCAGTGTAATTCCCCATCGCAACGGAAATGATGCTCCAGATTCCAAACGCATCCTGAAGATGTCACTGACAATAATCTTCAAAGAACGGCCAGTGAAAGTGGGCTGTATGTTTGCAGGATGATATACTGCAAATGACAGGAAGAATTATGTGAGTGAAGACGAATCTGTAACATATTATTAAGCAATTTCACGAGAATAACAGGGATAAAAGGATAATGGATGAGGGTGTCATTATTACCTTCATGTAGAGGGAAAGCAAAAGCAAAGGTAGAGAGACAAGATTAATTGAGGAAGGGTGAAGCATTCATTGCTCATCAGCTCTTTTGTACTCTCTGCTCCTGAAATTCCAGACAAAAAAAAAAAATATTGCTCAGGGCTGCATTTTAATGCAGCTGGCAAGACAGAGCTGAAAACTGACAGGGCACTTTTTAGTCACCTCCCTGTTTCCATAAACACAGGACTGTTACTCCTGGAGTCTTCCTGTGGTCAGAACCGTGAACGGGTGGGATGTTCTTTTTTTTTATTGCAGCTACTGTTTTTAATTATGCTTCTGAACTTGGCAGTTTTATCTGTTGTTGGTGTGGAACTGAAAAGGTCGTTCCCTACGCATTGTTTGCATTGCACAGTTGTAAATGTAAGCAGAGTATACATAATAGATGTCAGCAGAAGGGCTTCTTCCGAGCACAAAGGCAAGCTGGAGTGTCCTGTAACGTTAGTGACAACACAAAATTATGTCAAGGTATCAGGCTTTTGCTAGGTTTTAATACACTAGATGAAGAAACAGGAATTCATTTGATGATTGTGCAGACCAATCCTGCAGTGCTAACTCAAGTATAATTCCTGTTGAAGTCTGGTTTCGCTTACTCAGAGAGTTATCACTGGGTCAATAATTTCATTTACTATCCTTATATGCTGTATGTTCTCCAAGTAGCAGCTGTTTTTTCTGCAGAATATATATATATATAAAATAGCTTTAAAAATACTCCATTTGCTTTTAAAAATCTTGCTATATAGTACAATTTTTACAGATTATTCAAATATTGTGTAGATATAGAAAGTTTTCTCCTGATAATGAAATTTTCTCTGTGTACATTTTAATTTCAAAAGGAATGTCAGGGACCTGGATAATTAAGAACATATAACTATTTGTATTCAGAGAATGGATTCTGGGCTTTAAGCCCTCATAGATTTAGAAAAGTGTTCTGCTTCCTTGATTTTCTTTTCTGTGTTTATTTTAGATAAGGAGAGGTTTTGATGAAGTAAACAGAGTTTTGGTTTGTTGTGGGTTTTATTTTTCTTAACTGATAGAAATTATTCCAAAGTTTTGACACCAAAAGAAAGGGGAACAAATTAATTTCTCAGCTGCTTTCTCTAGGGAAGGAAAAAAAAAGAGTTTTTTAAAGAACTTTAGTACTGTAAGGGAGACAGATGAAAACCTGCAGATTGATAAGAAAAAAAAAATAGAGAATATGCCTTGACTGAAGTTACTAGTAGTGAAAATTTGGTTTGATTTCATTAAGTTGTGTATTTCTTAAATGGAACTGCTCACATACGGTAAAGGGCATATACAGGATTTCAGAAAGAATAGCTAAGGTCAACAGCACAGGCTCACTCACTGGCAGAGTCTGAACCCAGGACACTGGGGGAGAAAAATATTTTCTGCTTCTTCAAGCGTAATAGCAAGATAAACAGAGAGGAGTACTGGAGGACAGAAGGGGGGGGGACAGGAGCTGGGTTAGGTTGGGAGGGGGCTGCACTTTATTGCAGTAGCTTCATCGATCATTGATGAATGTGTGTGAAAAGAGTAGACAGCAATTTTGTACAGTGTTATGCTTTGATATATTAGCACAAGAATATGAGAAGGTTGTTTCAGCAGTGACTGCCAGGAATCAAATGATGCTGTGAGGAGCCTCACAGAACCAGATGATTCTGTTCAAGTTCATTATAAAGGTTTTCTTAGTAATCTGCAGGATCTCATGCTTAGATCTACCACAATAACCTGCTTGAACAATGTAACTTAGAAACTGGGTCATCCTACAGGCAGAACTCATTTCTGCTCTTGATAGTTCAGGCCATCTTCCTTTCTGTGGGTTCTGCTTATTCATAGTATACAGAGCAGTTGTTTTGTTTAAAAGGCATTATCAATAATTAGTTATCAATAGATAATGGCCATTATCAATAAATAATTATCAATGGATAATGGCAGTGATCAGATAACCCTTGTGAATTTTGCTCTTTATGTTCAAAGCAGTTGTTGCTAAAACAAATTCAGACTGCTCCAGATATCTGGCTGGAGAGATTCATGTTAGTCTTGTATCTTATATTTTAAATGTAAATAAGTTTTTATTGACATATTGTGGTGATCTGACTGCACACAGTTTTAGTGATTACACTGCTTATACATCACCAAAGTCTTTTTCCAAAACACATGGTAAATTTTTGTCTCTATGAGAGGATGGGAAGATTCTGACCCTAAGACCCACTTCTCTTATTCTGAGGTAGAGAAGTCAGTCTGTCAATTTGCCCCACTTTTCCCTTAGGTTGTCCTATTCTGTTCCAGTATTCAACAGTGTAATGTCTTTACAATAAATCCCTGCAGAATGACCAAGGATCACGGAGAAAGTGGGAGACTAATTGTGTTCCTCTTGTCCTATCGATGCTTGGTGTAATGATTGTTTGACTGTATTAGAAAGGGGAAGGAGGTAGAACAGCAAGCATTTTGCCTCCAGAGTTTTTGTTTTGCTATGAGTAGTGATGCTTAAAAGAGCACAGTGGAATTTTCATGACTCTGTCTTTAACCTAAGCCACCATGGATTTAGCTTTGCAGGTAAAATGCAAAGAACAAGTTTGCATTTTTTCTCTACCAGTTGACCTACCAGCCTATTGAAAATTCTGTACACCTCAATTTTACAATGTCAGCATGTGGCATATGCCTCAGGAGACTTACAGTTACTGGTGATTATGTGCAATGAGCAAAGAATCCAGCTTGGCAATGAGATTCTCAGATGAGTTTGCTTGGTGCATCATTATAAAAGAAATCTCATTCTTTTACACCCAGACTGTTCATACATGGCCTTAACTAAGCAGATTGGAATACATCGACTCTGCAAAACTGGCTTTATAGACAGTCTTGGACAAGCACCTGAACTGATGTGTTCATATTAAGAGTAATTCTTGCTCAGGGAACCAGAGGGAGTCCTGACAAGATACAGTCATGCCTTCATTGTTCGGCATCCCACCTTTCAGGGTATGTTTACAGAATGCAGTGATACTGTAAAAGACCAGGGTATTATGGTTATGTGTTGTCTATCCAATGCCTCCCCCCCACACCTCCTTTCTTTTATCACCTAATTATTTGAATAGAGTGACGCATTCACTTTCTTTCTCTCTCTCTCCTTTTGTTGTGCTTAGGGCTGCTCCTCTGACTTTTCCATGTTGTTTCTCTGATCAAAGCTCCTTTCAATCCAAAGCTACTGAAATCAGTGGAAATACGTGGAGTGATTTTAGTGTGTTTTGGATAAGGCCCAGTCCTTCTAAAATCAAGCAGCTCTGAAATTCGATCAAACCTTTTCCATTTTAATGAAAATCCTTAGACATTAGTGGGTTCTGTAAGAGCCCTCATCCAAATGGGATCATTGATCATGGAGGAAATCTCAAATAGTTAATGAATAAAAGTTCCAGCTAATTTTGTGTTCCTATTATGTTATTGTTTATACTATCTGGAGTTTTACTTGAAATATTTGTGGAAATCCCAAGCACAAATACAGGCTGTGCAATGAGTGAACTGAGAGCAGCCCTGAGGAGAAGGTCTTGAAAATGAGACGGCAATGTGCGCTCACAGTCCAGAAAGCCAATCGCATCCTGGGGTGCATCAAAAGAAATGTGGCTAGAACACCGGGGGAGGTGATTCTCCTCCTCTACTGCTCTCCTGTGAGACCCCACCTATTGTACTGTGTCCAGCTCTGGGACCATCAACAGAAGCAGGACATGGACCTGTTAGAGCAGGCTCAGAGGAGAGTCATGAAGATCATCAAAAGGCTGGAGCACCTCCGCTATGAAGACAAGCTTAGAGAGTTGGGGTTTTTCAGCCTAGAGATGAGAAGGCTCCAGGGAGACCTTATAGCTTAAAGGGGACCTAGAATAAAGATGGGGAGGGACTGTTTGTTAGGGAGTATAGTGATAGGACGAGGGGTAATGGTTTTAAACTGAAAGAGGTTAGAGTTAGATTTGATGTAAGGAAGTAATTCTTCACTGTGAGTGTGGTGAGACACTGGAACAGGTTGCCCAGAGAAGATGTGGGTGCCTCATTCCTGAAAGTGTTCGGGGCAGGCTTTGAGCAACTTGATCTAGGTGTCCCTGCCCATGGCAGACAGTTGGAATTAGATGATCGTGAAGGTCACTTCCAACCCAAACCATTCTATGATTCTGTTTCGATTCAATATTTTAATTTTCCAGCTCCTTGCCCTCTAGTGGACAAACGAGCTCATTATTGTCAGAGCTTGACACATCTGGGACACCAATTACCTATAAGAAGGTTTTCTTTTTTACATGAAGTGATGTTTTCATGTAAAATAGGTCTTGAGTTGTTTTACTTTTCATTTGTTTGTACTCAGGTAGGAAAATGCTACTTTTTAGTGTTATTTGATGTAAGCTTTTAAAAAATTGGAGTAAGATAAAATACTTTTTAGGAGTGTTTTGTTCAATGTCATAAATAAAGATCCCAGCAGGACCAGCCTGAATCTTTCCGCATTCTATGTTTTTAATAATAAGTTTGAAAAGTCATGTCTGTTAATTTATTCCACTAGAAAATGACGGAAATATTTCAAGTGTGTGGGTTTTTATAGAACTAGTTGACATATTCCATTGTAAAAATTTTATGTTTTCTTCATAAATATTAAAAATACACAAAGTTTTTCGGTTGGTAGGGAAACCTGTTCCAACAGCAACTAAGTGATTTTTAAAAAGCTTTTCCAAGAATAATGCTCTCACTAGATTTTTTTTTTTTTTTTTTAAATACGGCTTGACTACCTTGTTCATCATGGTAAACATTCTACAACTTAATGATGTAGGAAACTTATGTCCATATTGTACAGTTGCATTGGAAGATTGAAAAGGCCAAAGAGAGGATCACTGTTTTCATGCACTGAGGTATTTTGCAAATTATTATGGCCTTGTTTTGTTTATGTTTTGCAATCTTTTAAAGGATACCATAGACTCTGAAGAATAAGTGCTTAATACAAGGAGGGAGGAATGTACATATCTAGTTCTTCTCCTGAAGAAAATACGTGTTTCTTCTCAGTGGTTCCTTGTACATGGGTGAAACACTCCTCCATGGTAAAAGAAAGTAAGGTCTCTCTATAGATTCTTTATAGGGGACACCTCTGTGTAAAAACAAATTTGGATTCTCTGAAGTACTTCCAGCTTCTACTTCAAGATTCCAAAGGCAATGGCTGTTTAGAACACTCAACATTTTTGCAAACAAGTTCAAAATCAGCATTAATATTTAAAATAGCTAATGTATGTTATTGAGACACTGTTTCTACAGAGAAGATGTAAAAAATTCTCTTATTTATTTTCTGTGCTGTTAAAGTTTTAAATTATTTATAGTAATTTACATAAAATGGATTCTTCTGTCAGCAACATTGATACAACTTCTTCAGTTAATTTGGTGGGATAGCATCAAAATAAATGTAGGAAAAAATTCTCTCCAGGTCAGGCTTCCTCTCCCTAATTTTGCTATAACTTCATTTTGCACAATGATTTTTGTCAGAAAAGGTAGGCAAGTGATTGTAATAATATTGCGTTGCTCACTGTTTTGGAAGTGTATCCTCAGCCTTGTGTCAGTTTTCCTGTTCTGCTTTCAAAGGAGAAACACATCTTTTACCTAACATTTTGGAGTATAAAATGGAAAAAATGCAAATACTGGAAAGAAATAATGTTTTTTAAAGGGTATTTTGCATTTTGGCATGTATAAAAATACTACATTCCAAGAGGATGTGTAGATTTAAATTACTGTTTTGTGCTTGACAGAGGTAGCTAAAAGTGACTATAACATTATTATAAGAAGGTGATTAACATTAAATTTGGGTAGAAGAAAGTTGGATGCTTATCTTGATAGGAAAAAGGTTAATATTTTAAAGTGAGGCTAAAGGTTGACAGGAGAAAAATTGAGTTAGTTTGCAAAAAAGAAATTTGTTTCTTTAAGTGAAAATTGGGGTCGATAGGCCAGAGCTCTCTGCTTCAACATGAATGAAATAAATTAAATAATATCACTGTAAAGCAGCAGTGTATAAGCTAATGATAAAATAGTACATGGTGTTTCTGAGAAAGACAGTTTCTATGAAAAAAATCTGTAGAAATGTTGTTTCACATCAGTGGGTTTGGTTTTTTTTATTTATTATTACCATTGTTTACAAATATAACAGCTTTTTTTTTCAGTTAGAGGCTTTTAAATTTATGCAATACTTTTAATTATGAACAAACGTGGTAATGCTGATGTTCAGAGAAAATTACAATTTTAATAATTGAATTCTGTCTAGCAGAAATTTCTGGCGTTTCAGATGGGTGTGATGTTCTTTACCACTTCATGACCCAGCCGGTGTGTGATATTAGATGGTATTTCTCCATCTTAAATCACGAGGAGTTGACTGTATTTCTTTGGTCATTGTGTAGTAATCCCAGTTTATGTGAACAAAAACAAGACATTGAATCAATCTGTAACTAGTCATATGAAAATACCAAATATAGGAAATCTATCAATATCATTGCCCTTCATCATGTCGATCTATGCCTTCAACAGGCCGAGCTGGGCAGCCAGTTTAAATAAATATCTTTCTCTCCATTCTCTTCATGAAATTAATAAAATTAAAATTCCTTTAAAAAGAAAACAAGAAAAAAAATCCCCAACAGGTTTCTTATTTCCTTCTCTCTAAAGGATTTTTGCAATCTAGGTAGCTTATGTATCAAAACACTAACAGGTTTTTTGACAGCACTTGCTTCTACTGTCCCATTTTTAGATTTTAGAGATGGTTAGGGGACTGTAGGCTGAAGTGTATTTTCATTTGTTTCCAGGTTCCTTGCAGAAGTGCATTTGTATCTGTACTGCTCACAAATGTTTCCATTTGTATGAATGCAGTAACTCGCTTCTGTTTGAGTGTGTCCTCTCAAGTCTACAGAGGGGCCCTTTTGGGGATTTTTGGGCATTGCTGGAAGGTCGAGGCTCATCACTTCTCGCTGGGGGCTGCATCCAGTCTCAACTTCTTTTTTCTTTTTCCCAGCTCTAGCTGTATTCTTTAAATCGTGAAAGAGCTGATTCCATCTCTCTTCCCAGTAAAAGTAAGATGATGCCTAATTGAGTACCCAATGTCTCAAAATGGAAAAAAATAGATAGTTAGTCTAGGTTAAAAAAGAAAAAAAAGCGTCTTACTGGTTTGGACCATCTCATCCATACAGAAACATCAGGGGGGCCGTCACTTTAGTTGGTGTGTATTCAGCAGCTGAATCTAGATATTACCGTTCCATCAGGGGTCATAGTTTGTTTTAAAAGAGTTATGTATGAATTTTGTCTAAATTGTAGCAGAGGGTCATGAATTAGTGTCTAAATGTGGACTTGACAAGATTATTATAGTCTGTATTTCATGCCAGAAACAAAGATGAATTGAGATGGCAAGCTTTTAAACAGACCTTCTGTCATCCATAATGTCAGCAGAGAGTGAATGAATGGCAGGATGCAATAACAAGTCTTCATTTTTTTATTGTTTTATAGGATTTAGATAGACCTACACTCATTCAAAATTTCTTCCTAAAATAATTACTAAGTAAGTACTACATGGACCAGTCATTTTCCATCCCAGTTACCTTCCGAGTAATGCAAATTGTTTACTAAGATGTACATATTAAGATACATATACTAGAGGATAAATATACTTTGATTTACATTTAGGAGTAGATAGGATACACTTAGTTAACACTTTCATTTTAGCTGGATGTGTATTTTAAAGTAATTTTGTTTGTGACTAGGCCTAATAATTTATTTTAATGCTTGTTGGAAGAACTGCTTTTTCATTTTTTTAAATAATAATTTTCAGTCTCTCTTTCTGTGGATTTACTGATTATTAGATTTCTGGGGCAGAGATCTATGTTAGCAATTTTTGATTATTAAATTTCTGGAGTGGAGAACTGTGCTGGCTTTCTCATTTTTGAATGAGAAAGACAGGATGCCTAGCAGAATACGACTGCCTTTGCAATATAGCCCCTTTGAAGATACACGTTCAAGATTTTCCTTTTTGTTATTTCATAGTCTGTGGATAAATAGGAAAGAACCACCTATGCTGAGGCTGTGGACTCTGATATTTAAACTCTAAAATACCCTAATATGTAAAAAAAATTTAAAAACTACCTAAAAAATTGTTATTCTTAGGTACAAATATTCATTTCCATTTCAGGAGCGCTAAGAGCCTCAGCTTTAGGACTTTGGCAGTTTTTTTTCCCAAATAATAATGCAAACTTCAGAGCAATGGCTATGAAGAGATATAATAGTCAACTAACCCAGATTCCTGAAATAATAAAACCACGTACCGTTAGTCATATGTTTTTGTAAGTGCAGCTCCACCAATGGTTGCAGATATTTTTATATCAATACGTGTGTTGGAAAAGAGCGTCTGTACTTAGCAAAAGCATATCCAGGTACGGCAAGTACTGTTTCGTTTTCACTTCTTCCATAACTGCTGGCATTAATGTTTTTTATTGGTCTTCTTTTTGTTAAGGGAAAGACAGAAACAGTTCTACCAGTGGAAACCAGCTTGAAGTCCTAGTAGCTTTTACATTTTTTTTCCTTCCTCCCCGAAAAAGGATATGTAATTGAAACAAAAAGCATTGTTTCTATCCTAATTTTTTTTTCATCTTTTTCTTTTTCTTTTCCTCGAGCCCATCCTGTCAGGCTGCAAGCGTGAAAGTTATTTTCTGGTGGTGTGATTAGATTGGGGCTGAACTCTCCAGCTGGCAGGCCTGTCTGTGACTGGCGGCGACCTGTCCCCAGTGCTTGTCATCTCCTGACATGCCTGACAGGATGGGGACAGCAGCCCCAGACAGGTTCATTAGATGGTGTTTTCTACAGCTGGGCTAAAAATAAAAAAAACATAAAAAATAATAAAGTAAAAAAAAAAAGGCCACGCTTTGTCAGAGCCCAAGCTGTAGGGGCCCTTCTTGTTGGTGTAAACCAAGGCCTTGTTTTGACAAATTCTGATCTGTGCGGATTTTAGATTTTCTGACACATTTTTGTTTCCTTCCCCTTTGGCCTGCGCTCTTTGCACTCTGCCTTGTTGCTGCTTCAAAATCCTAAGACTGCCTTCCCGGGAGAGCAGGGAGGATGCTTGCAGAGGGCTTGGAAGAAAAATAGAGCATTAGAATGAAACAGCAATAAGTGTTCATTTCCATGGTGATCAGCCCAATGGCACAAAAAACAACCTTGGGACTCTCAATAAGCCAATTACAAGAAAGGTTAAGAGTTTTATAGTGCCAGAAACATGCCATCTGGGTGAGAAAATAGTATCATTACTAGCAATCTATGCTGCTAAGTACATTGGTGTCTAGCGCTGCCAGAAACGTAAGCTGCTTCTGTTATTTTGGGTTTTCTGGAAGCTGCTGGAGTTTTCTGGTGGTATTGTCAGGCTTTGAGGCAGCACATCAAAAAATGGTGTGGTTATAGATTATAAAACAGTTAAAATGGGTAATAAAATGGTTTGAAAGCATTAGACACATTGAATGTCACAATGTTAACTAAATGAGTTCAGACCGAGTTTCCTACACATTTGTATCAGATCTTCACTTCAGATTTTTATCATAAAGACAAAGGATTTGCACATCACCTATAATTAAATAATCTCCTAAAAATATTTTTTAAAAGAAAAACCCTAATGCCTTGTTTTTTCTATTGCAATTATAACGTAGCTGTTGACTCCTTTTTACGGACTGGTGACTGTAGTCTGACTCCTGGGTTACCTGCTGGTTTTCTTAAGGAATGTCACTTGATTCTGGACATTTTAGGTAGCTACGATGCTGGTCTGTGAAATAATTCTGTAGCTACTGGGAAAAAAAAGTGAAAATGTTTACTATTTTGCTTACTTTGCCCTTCTGCTGAGAGCGTGGAGAGTATTACAGCCTTTTATGTTTTCTGCATTTGGCTGCTTGCAGTGTGAGCACAGCATCTGGAAACCAAGCCCTTCATTCACAGAAATCCTACCACTTACCTTTCCTTTGTATTGTTAGTTACTGCTGCTTTAGTTCACGGTCTCTATGACAACTGTTTAAATTGGGATGGGCAACTGTCATCTGGAGTATTACTGAAAGAAAAGTGTTAGTGAGCACACAGTTCCATAGATAGAACATTTCAATATAATCCAATTTTAATTGAGCTCCAGAGACTTTGATGTGCTGCCGAAGGTTGGGAGAGAGCTATTCCAGGGAGAAATTAAAGCAGCCCAGCAAGGCTTCACTACTCCAGCCTGTCACCGTTTTAAATAAGCATTAGCATCAGACTTAACCTTCCCCTATGAAACATCTCACTTTTTTTTCCCCTCAGCTTTTTCCTTCTTTTTTTTTTTTCCAATATGTATAAAGGCAAATACACTTTCATCTTTTTATATACATTTCTATATTCCTTGATTAAGTTTGAAAAGCATGTACTGGACCTGAGACACGTCTGAGGCTGTCTATGGGACCTTGCGTTGCAGTTCATAGAAAGAAATAGAAGCAGAATGAGGATTAGTTTGCAACAGTCAAATAGCATGTGTTGGATTTTCTTTCTAAGACTGCTCTAAAAGTAACCCATCCTTGTACCGAAAAGTTGAGTGGGGACTTACTTTGGACTGGTTTAATCACTGTTTCCCTTTAGTGTAAATGAAGAAGAAAGCATATTTCATTGTAGACTCTCTTACTAACAAAACTACGCTCTTTCTAGAGCTGTGTGTCCACTGGCTAGTCTTTTGTTTGTTTTGGGCATGATAGACAAAAAAAATCATATAACAATTATAATAACAACTAGCAGACTTATCTCTGTTTTTGCACAGTGAGGAGATTGGAAGGTGACAATCTTTTGAACTGTTGAATTAAAATCTCTTATGACTGCTTCATTTAGTTAAACTATGTGATGGTACTTTTGTACCATTTTCTTTTTTCTCACAAATGTGTATACTTATAAAAAGCTTCTAAAATGAAAGAACTTCATAACAATAAAGCAAAACTGAGGATCACTGTGTATTTTCCAATATTTTAATATACTAGAGAGCTAAGAAACTTATTACACAGAATTAATTTTCCTGGCTTTTAATTATCCTTTCTTGGCTCTCAATGAAAGAAATGTAAATTTTCAAGTGGCTGAGCTCTCTTTTTGGTTGCTCAGTTTTGTCAGCTTCCACTCCAAACAGCAGGATTTGGGATACTCAGCAGCAAAGAAAAGATGCGTCTTGCAAAACTGAGTCTATCAGAGATAGACTGTGACATAGGATGCTTGTATCCTTTAGCAGAATCGTGATAGGCATCAAATCCAGCCTTAATGGCAGTAGAAATGGAACCAGTCACAGTACAGGCAGTAATCCATCTATAGGAGTTAATAGGGTTTATTGTCTCCTAAAGTAATTAACCTGTTACCCACAAGAAAGAAGGTAGGAATCTAGATTAATAGGATAATTCAAATAGTTGGCTGTTGCCATATATTAAAAAAAAGGGGGGGTGGGGATATAAAATCTCTTTGTAAAGCATGAGGTAAATGCCATTTTATTAATATTTTTTCAATTAAACAAATGTTAATAATGAATTAATTGAGGCTATATGAGGGAATCCTCTTTGACTGGGATTGGCACATTTTTTCATGGATGCATAGTACCCAGAAGTCCATAAAATCTAAATACCTTCTGCGGTGGAGCAGCTTATAGTGGATAAAAACAGAGGCACGTTCACACAAAGTATCTCTGCATGCTGACAGGTGTTGCACTAATTTCACACTGGGAACCTAGAGTACTCCACAGGAAAGCCTGTGAGTTGTCCAAATTTATGACATGCAGGTTTTCATCCAGTTGGCTAGAAATCCAAAGAGGAGGAAACTGTATATTAAAGCTGCTATAACACTTCTTCCCCTAGCTATTGCAAACATCAGAAGACTGTAGTTGTGCCCCACAATTTATTTTTTGGTAGCCAGCTGAGTAGACTGTAAATATTCTAGTTTTCATTAGCGTTTTTTATACAAGATTAGACCCACCAAAAACTTGTGTACTTATGTGTACTTACCTATCATTTTGACCTTTACACTATTCATGTTAAACAAGCTGGTAGTTAACTGTGTTAACAGGATGTAGTTAACAGGATGCACATGCTGAAAGTATTGTGTAAGTGTGGTTCCAGTTACTGAAATAAATATAAAAATAATTTATGGAGTTGCTATATGCAGTTTACATTTAATATATGTCAATTTCTGCAGTTTTTGTATTTTATGTAGATTTATTTTTCAGTGCTTAATTACTATACCTGATAAAAAATATGTTTCTTAAAGCAAGCATAGAATGCGTAGGTATTTCTGTAATATTAAAGCAAAATAAGTGTAATGAAATGCAAACTAATTAAATTATGGTTTACTTACAGCAGGCAGTTTGCAATCACTTCGAGTTACAATTCTCAGAACATTGCTATTCTTTCCTTGCACAGACTTATTGTATATGGAACATTATCTCATATTACTAATAAAAGTTATAGTAGAATTTTGGTTGCTATTGGAGCTGTGGATTAGATGTTTCCCAGTGCTATAAACAGCATCTTCTCCAGACATGCAAAAGAAACTTATCTTAAGCTCATCTTAAGTGGGTTAACAAAAATTCAGTCAGAATGGCAATATATTAGGAAGAAGAAGATGGTCTGATGTATGTTCACCATAATTCAGAGACAGTGTAATTGTTCTTTGGGGACATAACATAGAGCAGCCCTGAATCTGCTCTAAAACCCATCACCAAGCAAACTGACTTCCAGGAGTCACTAGTACTCCAGACCCAACACTTCGAGGCACAGCTGAGCATGTGGCAGCTGTAGAATTTTAAATTTCTGGAGTATCATGCTTGTCTGTTGAAAACTGTTATATAGAATGTTTGGGGATGGCGTGTTGTATATATATAATAATTATCACTTCATAAATCCGTGTATTTCTTTAGCTTATAAAAATTAATTCTAAATATGATCCTAAAATTTTAGCAGTAGAAATTACTTCAATTATATTCCTGAATGTTGAGATTAATGAAACAGCTTTTGTATATGAAGTTAATGTCAAAATATTACTGGTTTATCATCCATCTTATATAGAAAGAGATACTAGGAACAGAAAAAAAGTAAGCTAGTAGAAAAAACTCGTATTCTAATTAGTTTTATAGATCTTAGGTTGTATGTGTTCTGCACTGAATAAATCAGCTGTGAAACTGGTAAAGCCAGGATGCTTGCATGTATCTCCTGTATGACATTGAGTTCACATCTATAAAAAGAGGGACATAAAACTATGTTTCCACCTGTCATTTGGTAGGAAATGGATAATGTTTAACAAAACTCATTATTTACACTTTTCTTGAGGGAAATTATAGAGCTTTCAGTTATTATAATGTTCAAGATTTATGTCATAGTACATTTGAGTCTTTAGACATTTTTTATTGCATTGCACTTCTGAATAAATATATTGGTATGCAAGTTCTGGGAAAAAAAAAAAAGACTGAGGGTTTTATGATGGCTTTATACTTGGGAAAGAACTTGTGGATACCATGCGTTCTTTGTTCTTCAAACTATTCCTACATTTTTGGCTTTTGCTGAGTCATAAAACTCACTTGTCCAAGTGCAAGGGTAAAACTAATACACGTGAGGATGAAGTAAACATCTGAAGACACAATTTTATAATGCAGAAAACTGTGATTTTTCTTCTAGTCCTTTCTGGTAAGTGGATGGTCAGCATACTCACCCCAAAACTGGAGAGTCTTATTTCACTTCTTGCCTATGCTGGAAGGGAGCAGGTTGCCTTGTATGTTAAATTATGATATGTGTGTATGTTACATACATATGTAACATTTTTTATGACCAGAAAGCAATGCTTGCTTTGCCGTCCCTGCAGAAACATGGCAGGAATCAGAGAGCTTCTCTTTCTATTGCTTAATCAGTTGCATGTGTGTAGGAGCTTGCCAGGAGCTGCTTGCCACTGCCACTGCCATTCCTTGGCAGTTGCCAGGTGCAGCTGAGTTGCCGATGCAGCTCACTCATGCACTGTCCATGCTGGACCTGTGAGGAGCACTCATCCAGCTGTGAGCTGCTCACTGAGAGCACAGCAGGGAGGTGTGGCAAACACTCTTGGGGAAGGGTGTCATTCGAGTTCACATACCTTTGAGAAGTGCCTATCCCAACCTCTTGTTTTAGGCAGTGGAGAACTTGTTTGTTTTCATGCTGGTGCTTGAATCTAGTCCTGCAACTTTTCTCAGCTAAAACTGTCACAAATTCTGTAATATCCACCAATATATCAAGTTTAATAAAACTGCATTTTTCTGTCAAATAGTATTTAACGAATGAAAGTCCACCTTTGGTTTCAAGTTATAAGCATTTATCAACACTGTCTTCTCCTCGAATTTGTGAATATTACAAGTCCTCCTTTACTTTTGCTAAGGAGATCCGGAATGAAGCAGTTGACAGAAACATAAGCTGTCCATTTTTAATCCTGAAAAAAAAGTTCTATGTTTTTGTTCAGATCTTATCAACTTTATGTCAGTTTTGGCTCGTCCAGCCAAATGAAAATGTATTTTTCACAGTTCTAATTGAAAAAAATTGATAGCATGTCACTGAATGTGGTGCTGGGGCAGCATTGCTCAGAGCAGTTTGAGTGTAAATACTGAGATCACCACTTGCCTGTGTGGATTAATCTCTAAGTGTGAGATGTAGAGTGGGAACGGAAACAGCAGTTCTGTTAAGATTTCTCGCTAGATTTGAGTCTGACATCCCATTGTTGCCAAAGTCAACACAAAAATCATCTTAAACCTTGTGAGGTAACAGGCAGAATCTGCTTCAATCCAGTTGCTAACTAGAACTAACTGAGCTTCTCTACTTCAGATTTTGCCACAGTATTTGTCTCCTCAGCCTGCGTGTTTTGAGTTGGTCTGTGCTCCAATATGGCTTTCTATGTCATTAGAATATGTTTCTCTTCTGCTTTTCCACGTGTGCTGTTTCCCCAGCTGGTCCCATCGGGTTTATTCCTGCTTTTGGAATCCTTAAATCAGCTGAAACTTCTGCTTAAAACAGTAATTTTTGGAATTCAGTTTGGAAGTGAAGCCAGGAAAAGACCTCTGCCTATACCTTTTCTAAGGTGATAATGTCTACATTTGATGCCTCTTTCTGATACTATTCTTCTCAAGAATTTCAGTCCCTTATTGGCATTTCAAGAGTTGCCTAAACTGACGATCTGTTTGCGCTTTGCATAGAAAGGCACATGGATATGTAACACCCACGAAGCGAATGATAAAAATAATTATGATTCAGAATCCAGTATTTGCAAAGGTAGTATTTTCCCATCTCAGTAGCATTTATCCCTGTATTCCAAGCTATGCATTGGTGTTTCACAAATGCAGAGTTAGTAAAAAAGCATTTAGGATACATAAAATATTCTCTTTGGATTATTTTGATCAGGATGTTAATGTAAATTAACAACAGTGTCTCCATAACTAGGAGCAGGTTTTGTTTTGTTTTTTGTTTTTACTCTACTAACCTTAGAGTGGCTGCTTCTCAAGAAATCCCCATATCCTTTCAATTACTTTTCTCAAACACAAAATCATAACATGCAAAACGATTTTACCAATGAAAAAAGGAAAATGGCCTGGAAATGGGCCAACTTCATATAATTTTTCAGATGACTGAAAGTGAATGTGGGAATAAGAGCGTCAGTTACTGTCAGCTGAGTGGGCATTGTTTTAGTGGATACTGAAGGGGTATGCTGAGCAGAGAAATCAAATTGAGAAAAGGTTGGGGCAAACAGAACCTCATGTTCTGTTTCAAGGAAAGGGGCCTCTTGAAAGCTTAAAAAAACATTGGAAATAGAAGTATAAGCTGGGAAAATTTGGCAAGGAAGTAAAGCCCAAAACCACAAAAATAATATCTGCATCTTTTAGATCCCTGAAGAGGAGGAGAAAAATGAAGCTGGAGTGCCAATATTTATTTAAAAAAAAGTTCTAAAAAGATTGTTGAAATTTATGTGAATGGAGAAATTTTAATGGTAGATAATATTCAGCTCATCCTGTAGAGCATAGTATCACAAGAGCTACTCTGAGGAAAGCTTTTAAGGCTTACAAATAAAGAAACATTTTACACAGAAGCATATTACATGGAAGGGAAAAGTTGACCTTAACGTAAAGAGAAATTGAGAACATTTTGCTAGACAAAAGTGGGCAAAGGAAAAATGATAACATGGCATTTTGGTGAAATTTTAGAAGTGCTTACTCTTATGTGACTCTGGGAATTGAGGCAGGGAGGATGTTAAAGTGGCTTAAATGTGTTCCAAAAAGGAAAATAGTAAGAAGTCAACGAAAAAGTAGGATACTAAATTAATCTGAGTTGTCCTTCCTGTCTATTTACATTCTCAGTTTCTAACTTTAGAAAAGCAAAAGACAAAGTGTTTCTTTATTTGTACTTACCTGATTTTGCAAATTCTTAATAAATGTTTTCTTTGTACATTTACATGTCTCTTAACTTGATATATCCCTTGTTGCAATGTATGCATATTATTCTTGCTAAATCTGATAGCCGATCATATTCAGTGCTTCATCAAACATTTCGATGAAGCTTACTCAGTATGTTATTTCATAAGCTCTAAGAGTCTGGTTCCGTGCCATTAACATCTGTCATTTCAATCTTTATTTAGAATAGATGAAGAAATCAAGCAGTCTGCCACGTACTTGTAGTGAGCTCTGTGTTGTTCTGGAGAAGAAAGTTTGCTGTATGTGCATGGGAGCCATTGTTTGTTTTTTTAGCTGATGAAGATCTGCATTCAGTATTTCACATTGTTCTTGAAGCAAATGGCAGTGCTAACAAATGCTTGAAAAAGAGAAATCCAAATTCTTAGCAGGGGAGAATGATTTTTCAGTATTAATTTTCATGCGTTTCTAACCTCTTAAAGCGTACAATGATGATGAACTATTTTATGAATACCTATTGTGTACCTGGGTCAGGTGCGTAAGTACACTTCTCTAGCTGCCTTTAGACAGCTCTCTGATTAAATATCTATTCTCTGTGATTTGTTTCTGTGAAGTACTCCTTGTTTTCTTGGCAGGCATCTTTTAAGTGCTGAGGTTGCAAATTTGGAAGCATTTGGAAGTTAAAAAAAGACAAAAAAGGTACAGTGTATAGTTAGTGTATAAGTAAAATAGTTGTAGCTATAATTGCCAGTGTTGAGGAAGACGTCAAATTTGGTGAAAATTGCAGAACTGGACACATAAATCAGAAAATGTAAAACACTGAATAAGAGAGAGACCAGAAAAGTTAGTAATTGGACTGCTGGAGGGGAAGTTTGTGAATATCACAGAATTGTTTTGGTTGGAAGACACCTTTAAGATCATCAGGTCCAAGCATTCACCCTGTGCTGCTGGATCATCACTCAACCATGTCCCTAAGGACTGCTTCTTACACGTGTTTTAAATACTTCCAGGGATGGAGACTCCACCACTTCCCTGGGCAGCCTGTTCCAATGCTCCACAACCCTTCCTGTAAAGTTTTTCCTAATATCCAACTTAAATCTCCCCTGGTGCAACTTAAGCCCATTTCCTTTTGTCCTAAAATATACAACAGAGTGCTTTTAAGCATAGGTCTCCAAACCTTCACATCAAGTAAAAAGATGAAGAGTTGCTTTGTGTTGGGCTACCAGGGTGCCTTGTGTTGGGCTACCTTATTCAGTGTAGACAAATCTGTTCAAATGCAGAGCAAATTCTTTTTGAAATGTAAAAGATGAAAGTTGAGGAAGTAGGAGGGTTAAACTTAGAAGGAGGAAAAAGGATAAATTCATAGAAGTTTCTTGTATCTCTAGAGGAAAAAGATTAAGTAAATACCACATGGTAAAAACAACACACCGTGTTGCTGGGTAACAGCTGTCTAACAGATAGATGGGATTTTGATATCTAAACTAAGCACATTCCAGAGCTCTTTTCTTTAGTGTTCTAAATAAAACAGTGTTGTCCAGGTTAACGATAGTAGTAGCTACACTTAAGCACTGGATAAAACTGTCTTTGTAAAATGAAAAAGTATCTTCAGTACCAAAATTACAGTATTCTCAGAAGCCCTTCTGGTCATTGAGCAAGGAAAAAAGAAGCATTTAATATCAGGAAATGGCCGTTTTATTCAGAAAGCATGACTCTGAGGATCATTTTCAGACTTTGGGAAAAAAAAGTCTGTAGGAACGTTGAAATGTATCTGTGGAAATGCAGGAAAAAATTAATCAGTTCTACTATACATAGGTACAAGGAAACCATGTTCCTTGCTGGTCTTGTTGTTTGACATTATTAGTACAGAAGGTAAAGAATAGTGAAGGAAATCAGGGCATAAGTGCTTAAAAGATAAAAAAAAAAAAAAACAAACACAAAACCCAGTAATGAATTTATATTGCCAGTTAATGGATATATGCGTATTGCATTAGATGTAAACAAAACTTGCCAAATTTTACAAGTGTCGATGCTTTCATTGAGGAATCAGGTTAGAATTAAAATAACCTGAATCAGAAATCTAGTTCAAAAAGTCAAATTATAAATTTCCACTGAAAACATTAGATTAAACTCTCATACGCAGGTATTAATGTATCATCCCAAAGGGCTATATTAAAAAAAAAGAAATATTGAGCAATAAGCAACAATTCTTTGCCACAGGCTGGTGAAGTGACCCTTACAATAAAGTTCGTGGCTGAGAATATGTAGGGTATATAGGTCTTGTTCAGGCTGCTTTCATCAGTTTCTTTATAGCAACTGATTTTGTGGTTATTTCAATTCCAGAAACAATAATCAAAAGAAAAAAGCCAAAATATCCTTTTGCATGCTGTGTCTGGTGCTATGAGACAGCAAAAAGATGGTATAAACCAGCAAAAATAAGCCTCAACACTAAAGTCTTTCTCCTGCGGAGATATTCTATTGGGTTCTAGCAGAATGGAGACTAGTATTTCTGGTCTTCTGGTTAATGCAATATATCAAAATTCCAGCTGTTAATTCACAATTAACTCATTATCAATAATTGAATAATTACTGAAGTAGGTTTATAATTAAAAATATCTTGACAACTGAAAAAAAAGGAGAGATATTTATTACATCGGAAATAAAATAATGGATCCTTCACATTTGAGCCAAGTAGGAAAGCACTTCAGTAATGGTTCTGCTTCTCTTCTGTAGAGCTTTCTGTCTGAACATCCCAACTGCTTAACTAATCTAATCTAAGTAAGTGTCACTAATAGATGTTTTTCTGTATTACAGAACCCTGAGATGTAGAGACGTCTCATTCCCCTGTTAGCGTGACAGCTTCGTCTTACTGCAATACATCCTAGCAGTTTTTTATTCTTGGTCTATCATCTGGCCAGTGGACCCATTACTATCTTTAAAACATACCCATATTTATGAGTAAATGAAAGGGTTTTACAAGGAGAAATGTACTTTAAACCGAACAGTTGCAGCTGATACTAAAAAGTGCGCTCAGTTCAAATGTGGATGTTGTTGGTTGGCTGGTTGATTTTTATTTTATTAAAAACAACTTACTTAAGATATATCTAGAATTCTGTGCTTAGTTTGAAGTTCAAAGCATCAAGAGATGCCTAGAACAAGAAGTCATCATGACTGTTTTTAGAAGAAAACCTCATAAAGCTATCAAAATAATGAACACTGACTTTAAATATAAATGATGAAAAAATATTGGATGGAGCACATGGTAATTTTGGCTTCAGATAACTAGGTAACATAATTTCAGTGTCTTTTGGTGAATGAAATGGCTGTTTGCATGTTTTTATGACTAATGAAATATGCAATACATGCAGGCTGAAAAAAAAAGTAAAATAGCCAGGCCTTCATTCATGTGATATGAGAAAGTGAAATGCTAAAAGTTATCCTGCAAGAAAAAAAAAACCAAAACTGTAAACCTTTTAAAGGATTCATATTACAAAAAAGCAGTCACTTGATTTTGGCTCTTATAACAACAAGAAGAAAGACTCCATCAACAATGTCAATAGTTTCTGCTGTAAACTGTAGATACCTCATGACATAAGGTTTAATGCATCCCTTGAAAATAGTGTTAGATGAATGTTGCGAAGGATGACAAAAACGGGTAGTATATCTTGGACAGGAAAACAATACAACAGAAATACGGAAATAATTGAGATGATTTGATATCGACATGATAATCTGATATTTCTAGGACTAATAGACAGTTAAGAAGAGTGTAATTGAGGACAGTAATTGAATTGTAGACTCTTTCCTTTCCTCTGATTTCCTACCCTTTCTACTGCTTTACTGGAGTGCTCTCTTAAGTGATTCATTTCATAGTGGGGTGAATGTACCTCTGTGAAGCTACAATTGCTTTATATTTGAGTAAGAAGAAGAGGAAGAAAGAGGCACTCAGTGTATGGTTGCTATACAATGTGCTTTTACTGCTGATCTGTAATAACTAAGCTCTGGTATATATTGAGACATTGTAAGTGTATTACTGTGAATCATCTAAAATGTTAATACATAGGATATAGTCTGTATTAAACATTTTTCTTTTAAAACAGTGAACATAGAAACATTTTGGAAGCAAAAAATGAATTCCTGAAGCATGGTGTTTTGTTAATGAACTAATTTGGCTAATCTGCGGGCTGCTGTAGGGTTTTGTTACAACTGTATACATCGCAAAATCCTCTCTCTGGGAGACTGTTCTTATCTTTTAGCTCTTAGAACTTGAGTGTTTTCCTCTCTGTATCTTAAGAACCTGTGTATTTACAAAAATTATGTATCAGATAACAGCAGAATATGTTCAAAGAAGGAGGGTGCTGAAATTTTCACAGCCATTGTTCTTAACCGTCTGAATTTCACATACAGATTACCAGCTGTATCCTAGCATCTGATCTCAATGAAAGACTGAAGGAAAGTTTAGTTTATTTAGCTCATCAAAGAGAAAGCTAAGCAGTAACTGGATCACAGACTGTAATGACCAACACAAGGAAAAGTTATGTGACAATGGAAGACCCTCTAATCTCACAGACAAAGGTGTCAAAAGATCTAGTGGCTAGAGCTGAAGTCAGTAGAATTCAAAGTAGGTGCAGATTTTTGCACCTACATTGCAAGAATTTAGCATATGAAGTAATAATTCCACAGCTGGTCTGTGACTGAATGGAGGGAGCGTATAGTCCCTTGCGTGTCTGGGGGATCTCCAGAGAAATCAAGCCCGTTCTCCTCTTCAAGGCTGTGTTTAGTTAGTGTGGAGAGCTGAGGTGAATGAAACAGTGCCATCAGCCACGTTGTTGCTCTAGGTTTTGGCTGTAACTTCTCATGCAGACAGTACAGGGAGCTCAGTGTGTTCATCTGTCCAGTTTCCATCAAGGACTGAACTAAGGTTTGAATCCTCTTCATGAAACACATTTATATTGTTGCTGTTACAATCATCTCTGAAGTAGACTCATCATGGTTATGAGAAAAAAAGCTATGCAGAAGAAGTAGCAAAAATCCACAGAACTTTTTTAACACCAAGTGTACAAACTTAAATTAGTTTTTCGTTTATGAAGACATGTTACTAACTTGAAGCTACATTAGTGAAAAAACTGAAAGAACACAATTTCTATTACCTCCAGTGTGAAGGATCGTTGACAGCAGCAACATATGGTCTCCCTAACATTTCCCTTTTCAGAAGTTGGGGGAGGTCATGATCACAGAAAGCAAAGACCTCAGCTGAGTGAGTAAAGCACCGCAAGCTGCTATACCAACAGTTTCTATGTACCTAAGAGAAATTCAGTCTCTACAGCCTGAAACTTCCCTTTTGAATTTTGCTTTAGTGAAGGTGTTCATTGTATTTCTTTGTTTCGCTGAGGCTGCGGCTCTCATAGGAGCTGCAGCCTTGGGGAAGGCACAGTCAACAGAGCCTGGAAAATGCAGTTGGGTGAGGTAAGGGGATGGTCCCCATCCCAAATGACTGATTCCTCATAGGAGGACGTGTCAGGGTCTCAGCTATGAGCAGAGCAGAGCCCACCTGAGCAGAGGTGAAGGGCTGAAGGCAGCCTTCCAGCAGATGTAAAGGATTGGAAGAGGCTTGTTCTACAATGTGTGGTACTGCTGGAATGATAATTCACAGATGAAATAAGTTAATAAAGCTGATACCAAATTAAATTGTGTCTTTTTGTCTGTTTTCGTGAACACCCAGAGCAGCAAAAGAAGAGTGAAAAAGATTATTTAGGTATTAACATCTAGTCTTTGGCCAATACCTTAAACTGAGAAATGACAAATTGGAAAAACAATGCTATTTTTTAACTATTTTATTTTAAATTATTTTTGCATTAATTTTAAAATGCAAAAAACAAATTGTTAAAGTTTGTTCATTGTTAAGGATATTAGATATACTTCACTTCAGAAAAGGTGTTGTGTCAACATACTGTTCTAGCTGGTTTCTGTATTTATTAATGGAATGGAGATCTAATTTATGACCCTGAAATGGATGTGAATAGCAAGTTATATTATTTTGGTTGTATGTTGCACAAGATAGCCTCAGAAGTAAATCTGTTATCTGATATGTAAGTCACAAATGTGTCATGCACACTGTTGGAAGAAAATACAGCTAAGCATGATGGCATCTGTGTCCATTACCCTGTACTTGCTTGTAGTGTTTTTTTGTTTGGGTTTTTTTTTTTTTTTGAGGAAAATAAGTTGATGTGACTCATGAGAAGTAGATCTTAGGAGTGTCAGGTTATGGTACTTACTGATATTCTTCTATAGTTCAGCTGTACTATACAGCTATACTTTGTTGCATTTTTAAGAAACATTGAAGTTCATGTTTTAAGTCATGGTTTTTAAGTGTTGAAGACATATGATTTACCTAGCTGTATTTCACTGTTTGGTAAAATTTACTCTATTCTTATGCAGTATTTTAAAGAAAAACTACTGCTAATAAGTGTCACCTTGGCTTTCTTTAAAGGTCCTTGCCTACACAGAAGGCCTTCATGGAAAATGGATGTTCAGTGAGATTCGGGCAGTTTTTTCAAGACGTTATCTTCTCCAGAACACAGCTTTGGAAGTGTTTATGGCAAACAGAAGTATGTCTTTGTTTATTTTATTGCATAAAAATATGCTAGTAGTTGTTTTGTCTGTTATTTATTAATCTTAGAATCTAAACTCTGCTTCTCTGATAAAGTGCTTGTATCTCTGTTCAGTGATGCTTATTCTTGTGTGTGTTCATTGCATTACATATTAAAATCAGTCATGTAAATCAGTTTCACTGCTTTCTGTGCAGCAGTGAGATTTGTTTATAAAAAACAATCATTGCAATTGGTAAATTCTTCAAATGTTCAATAGGAATTTGCTTTTTCTATGATCTCACCTCTCTCCTCCATCTTCTCTAAATATTTTAGTGAAATATCTAAAGGAATATTTCCATTTCTGATTATAGACTGAGTTAAAGTAGGAAAGACCAGATCAGCAGATGGTTCCACTCACTCTTCTGTATGTGCTGCTCTGAATCAGAGTTGAGTGGTTGGTGAGGGGTATCTGTAGCCTTTTGCCCTGAAGGGCTCTGATGTAAGTTTTGACTTCAGGTGGGGAGGGAATTAAACAGTTTCTAGTCCTGTGTGATTTACACCGGTTAGAAGACCATGCCAACTGCTGAACAGCTTCCCAGCCTGATAAGAGGTTATATGGGTTAATGGTAAGCTGCAGTTCCCCTGGAAGTATACGTCACCTTAGGTCTTCTACAAAATGATAGCATTGATGCCAAAATGTTAACCAGCTGATGATACGTAGGTATGCAGTATGCCAAGGGTTTCTGTTCTAACTCGGATCCCCGGAGGATAAAAGTGGAACTGATTTCTCTTCCCAAATAAAAATGAAAGAGCATTTTGAAAATACATGCAGGTGGAGAAACAGACTTCTGCAGATGGTTCACAAGTCCATATTTTCTCTTCTTCATTTAGCTTCTGTTATGTTTAATTTTCCTGACCAAGCAACAGTGAAAAAAGTTGTGTACAGCTTACCACGTGTTGGAGTAGGAACCAGCTATGGTTTGCCACAAGCCAGGTAATTTAGTTAAAATAGTTTGTATATTTTATGTTTATTATATTATACAAATAATATTTTCAAACATGTCAGTACTAAAACACTATTCCTATCATGAAACTCTGGATTTTCTCTTTCTTAAGGTTAGTTTGAGAAATGCCACCCTTTACTTACTATATGGTCTGTTATTATGGAATAGAAGTATTGTAAATTAGATTTTCTTTTTAAATCATTACAGGAAATAAGTACCTTCCAGTGAAGGACCAGAAAAATCTTGTACCTTACCTCTTCAAAGTCTGGTTTTCAGTTAGTTTTTAAAATTTTATAGACAACGTTCATCCTTCCTGTGATTGTTATGCAGGACATGGAACTAAATTTGATTGGGTTTTGTTTGCTGAATGAAAACTATTATTTTTATTTATATCTTCTTGCTTGCTTTCTATATAAATGTCCGTGGGTTTTACTTCATTGCTCATCATTATAGTGTCTATTTTGCAAATTTCAAATTTCTTCCATTCATTAGTATAATGCATTGTTCTGTTTCCAAAATTAAGGAGGATACGTGTTTTGGAAAAGACCAATTGAGGTTCAGTTTTAGCGATTTCACGTACTATGGACAAATACAGTTTTTATTATCTCATCAACATCAGTATCAAATAAGCCTGTGGTCAGAAATAAGGCTGGAACTGTCAGATATTATAGTGTAAAAGTATTCATATTTTGGCAATGGTAAGATGATCTTCATGTGTACTTCATGAAGTTGGAGGGTGAAATTTCCTGCCTCCGACTTTTTTTTTTTTTTTTTAGAAATGTCTGTTCAGACCTAAAATTGTTTACGAGGGTGTATCAGCAAAAGTTTAATGAAACGTGTTTAAATTCATTATTAATTTCTGGTCAAAATGAAAGAAAAATAAACAAATATAAGGGAGTGAGGAAACAGCAAGAAATTCACAAAATATAGTGCTTTGGGTTCGGATCTCCGTTTGGCTTGACTTGGCCGAAAGCTGATGACTTCATCAGCAGTGTAATGTCAGAGATGTGCCTTTCTCTTTCTTTAAGACATTTCATGCAACCTAAAACTTCATAGTATCCTTGTTTTATTCCTCTGTAGAATGTGGAAATATTCTGAAGTTTCAAAGAATTTATAGGACTGGAGAACAATTTTATTCTCAGCTGAACATCATTCCATGAGTTCAAGAGTCTCATGATGCCTAAGGCTTGATCTCCAGAGTGTGCTGAAGTGCTTAGGCTAACTGCCATATTTCTCAGGTTTTCACTGAGATCAAGGGGAAGTTGGGGCATTTCTTTGGAAGGTGCATCTTGTTAATATTTGCATTGCTCTTCCAAATACTCAAATTAAAGGAACTGCTGTCTCTAAATGGAAAGTAATAGTATTCTTTTCTGAAATAAAAATGGCCACATGTTCTAGAACAAACAAAATGCAAATTTCTCAATCAGGATTTCATATCTACAGTGACATTTTTTACTTTTGAAATTCATATTCTTTGTGCATTATTCAGTGAATAATTGTCTGAAAAGTTTGTTGATGTATAATTATTTGGAAAAGTTTCAGCCTCAATATTATATGCAGTTATTTCCATACCTTTTTGATTAAAGTTCAATTTGAAACGAAAATGGGCTTGCTAGCCTTCAGAATAAATCTGGCATGTGGTAGTGAAGTTGTTTTTCTTTCTTCTTTTTTTTTTTTTTTAGTGTAATAATGCTATGATTCTTGCACAATAAAGACTGTGTAATCATGGGGTTTTTTCTTTTTTTTCTGTCAAGATACCCTTATTCAGTAGGATTGCAGTGGAGTAACTGAAGGAAAATCTGGCTCTGTAACTGCCCTGTAGTTAATATTTTGTTGATATTAGAGTTTAGTTTCCCTTCCTGCGAATATGTTGGATTGGAAATGCTAATTTTTAAAATTATGCTTATTTATATAACATAATAAGAAAATATGCTGAGTAACCAAAAGGAGCTGCCATGCTGAGTAAAATGTTATCCATTTTTTATGACCAATTTTCCAGATTAAGCTGTACTTTAAAATATTTCTTGTTGAGTTGCTTAAATTCTTTAGTTTTATTTTTGTATGTAATGTTTCCTTTCTGGCACTACTCTGGTAAACATTTAATTTAAAGTTAATTGCATTATCATAAAGAATTGTGTTCATGATACAAACATTCTGAAGGAGTAAATTAGTTTTAATGCAGTACATAGGCTTTAAGTTCATTTCTGTTTTCATGGAGAAATCCTGCGATTAGCAAATATGGAAGGAAATAGAAGGAAAAAGCAATTTTTATGATCTTCTAATGGCACAGAGGATTACAAGCACGCAAACTGGTATGTCTTCCCAAGACTGTTACAGATCTGCTGTTCTGAGCAAGACTCCAGTTTGGCTCTTTGCTACCTTTTCCAATAGCCTCTCTAATGCTTTGATTCACCAAAGCATTCAAGCCTGGCCTTAATGTTAGAAAGAAGTAATTACATCCTTAAAATCAGTCAAATGTTGAAGAGTTCAGTCTGATTTGGTAATCAAATTCATCTGTCTCTGATAAATGCATTTTCACCGTTCCCGAAACATGTTGCATTGATTGTAGTTTCCTTATGACCTTGCCATGTGATACAACTGGGCAAACAGTACTGTGCCTTTTATTTAACTTTTTTCCTACAGCTCCATATGATTCTACATAGGTAGAGGAATATCACATTTTTACAACACTTTTAGCAGACTGCTTTTTAGGGTTATAAGATCTCAGGTGTAATTTACTGATGTGTTTTTATTGAGGATAACATCACAGCCTAGAAACCAGCTGTGAGCTGCCTGATGTTTTTGTAAGCAAACAGAGATCAAAGAATTGGTAAAGAAGCATCATACTTTACGACTAAACATGTGCTAGAACCTTCCACTGAAATTCTGTGGGCTATGAATGCATTAGATAAAAAAATTGGCTCCAGTTATTAAAGCTAACAAATATAAACAATGAAGTTTTTGATAAAAGAAAATGGATTATGGCTGGTATAGTAACTATATTCAACATCAGCTCCACTCTGCCACTTATCCCACATCAGTATGTTGGTAATGGATTTCCAGATCTCAGTATAGCTGGTTGCAGAGGTTGAATTTTGGGAAGGGAGAGTGGTAGGAAAACTAAGATTTGATGTCAACAAAGCATACATAAAACACCTTTAAGAGCTTTGATTAAAAAAGAATATTGATGAGTCTCATGTCAGAAGCCGGTGATTTTCACAATCCTTTTTTGTTTGTGGGGCTTTTTTTCTGTTTTTTTTTTTTCTTCTTCTGAACAGGAGCAACACAACACAAAACTTGCAGGTGCTATGTTTTTGACAAGATACTTAGAGATTCTTTGTATGAGATTAGATTGTAGCCAACTGAATTAAAAGTGATTGTGAAAGGGGCTGGATCGTATTCCACATATGGGATATATAACATCCCTTCCCTCAACAAAATGCCATAAAGTGTTTTCTAAGCATGTTTAAAGCATATAAAACTTGAAAAATTTGATCGTAGCCTTATATATCAGAGAGTCTTCTGCAGTTTCCATTCTGAGTAGATATTTCATGGTTCTCTAGAAGCAAAGAAAGCACATTCATTTTTGCATCTTCATATTGGTGATGGCATATCAAAGGAGGGAAATGGTTTGATCAAAGTTGGGTGGATTTAGCAAAACACAGAACAGTGGGTCTTCCTGTGTTAACTGAAACAAGCAGGTGTGGAACCAATTTATTGTGCATAATTTTTTCCAGTCTCTGCTGAAATAACTGTGAATCTTTCAAACACCTTAGATATAAATAAGAAGCTTTTTCAGTCTATTTTGATTTTCTGTAGAGCTCGCTCAGATGAGACATTCAAATGCAAAATCAAGCACTTGAGAGTTTATAGATTTTTGAGACTTCCTGAGAGATTGTGGGTAAAGTCTAAGAGCAGCTACTAAGCTGGACTGATGTGTAGATGTTGTTTTGTCATAGGAGGAACAGAAAGTCTGTGTCAGAAATACTTCGTAAATTTTATGATCTCTTTAGTATTTTTAGTTTCTGTATTTATTAATTTGTGTGTAGCGTTAGACATAGTTTACTGGGAACAATACATCTTTGAGAGTGCTGCTGTAAAGTAATTGTTAGCCTATAAAATGCAGTGTAAAGTATGATTACATACAGATAGTTCTTTAGATAAATTGTTTGGAAGAAGCATGACAGAAACAAATTTTTTTTGTAACGTCTCCTGTGTATTAGTAAAGTGTATTTACCATTGGTAACCCAGAGTCTAACGTAAAATAAGGTTAGTCAAGCTGGAAGGACTTATAGACTGATATTTTGGGTGAATACAGAGATTAAAAAAAAAGAAGAAAGTGTACCTACACTTGCGTAGTCATTTTTGTGTGCCCAATATGTAAGCCTAAGTATGGCAGAGGTTGGCAACATATACATTGATAATTTAGACATATAATTGTGCTAACTGTACGTTCCAGTCACATTGCAGTTCTTTCTCCAGCAACAGGATTTAGTGCATGTGTAGGAGTGTTAACATATGTCTTTAGAAGAAGATGGTCCACATTTTAGTAATCGCTGCCCAATTTGACACCTTGTATATTACTTTATTTTAAGGAAATACTTTTAAGAAAATTTTTTAAGAAAAGTTTAAGTTAGAAATTAACTCTGTTAGAAATAGAGTGTTCAGTGTGCAGCTGAAAGCTGAAGCATTAGGTGTCCCTATTTACTCTTGACAAGGTATATAAATATTAGATATATTATTTACATTTATGAATAGGCTACACATTAGGGATCCTCTTCTTTTTTAAAAAAAAAAACAGGTAAAAACATTTTCTCTATTTTGATCCATTTGTAAGATTTAAGTAAAAAATTGTATCTGAGAAGTTGAAACTTTTCTCCTTCCAAAGATTGTCCTTCTTTGTCTTTTGGCAAGGGCTATTTTCTCTAGAAATGAGTTGTGAGCACTGCAGCTCTTTCTGCTTGTTGCAGATTTTTTTCTTTGATGCATTAACCTAGACTGAATCTAGTTCCCTTTATTTTACAAACCAGGGGCAGCATGTACTTTAGGTAGTTTAGCGCTTGGAGCACAGTATTTGGTTATTGTGATAATGTCAAACTGACTATAGAAGAGCTGAAATTTTGTTCTTTTCCATTCCTTGATACAGTAGTTCGGTTCTTTCTCTCTTATCCAGACACGTAAATTTTAGAAAATGTGTGGAAACTGACTAGCTTAGAAGCTTCTACTCCTCTTCCAAATTTGAATGAAATGCAATTCAGAAGTTACTATGGAGAGGCAGGCAGATGGACATGTGAGCAGATAACTGAATAAACCTTGTTTCTTTCAGAAACCAGGCTATAAATAGAAATCTCAAAGCTTACTGCGATATAGGAAGGGTAACTGACCATGGAAGAGGTGCACAAATTGTGGAATAAATATCTTCAACCCATGTGCTGAAAATATATGGCATTTTAATCTATCACTCACTCACTTTAATGAACTTACCTCAACGTATCCTTTTGAAACAGGGAAATGGCGTTCCTCTTTAATTCCTCCTGGACAAGGCAGGCACCAGGAGGTCTGCAGTTTCTTTTACTTCTAGACTTTTAACCAGATTCAGAATAAAATAAAACACAAAATATATTATTCTGAATTATTACAATGCTGTAGTACTGGTAAAATAAAATACAGATTTTAATTTTAGTAATTTCTCAAATACGGGTAGTAGTGTCTTCTTGACTTCATTCGATGAAATAAAAAAGCCTCTGAGAGAATCTGAAATTAATCACACTAATAACGTTGCCCTACATCTTAACATTTAATGAGGCTCTTAAAAAAAATTATTCTTTAAATGTATTTCCTAGGAGAATCTCTCTGGCCACTCCCCGACAGCTTTATAAATCCTCCAATATGACTCAGCGCTGGCAGAGACGGGAGATATCTAACTTTGAATACTTGATGTTCCTCAACACTATAGCAGGTAAGTCTTCTGACTCCTTAATCCTTCGTAATATGTTTATGTTTGTCAAAATCTTAAGCACCATGACTTGATAGAATACATTTATCCCTCTAGAATTCAGCTGCAGCTTCATGATAGATTCTGAAACACACACATTAAATTTTATCAGAAAATGCACAACCTATCACTGAGACTTTAGATTCATGTATTGTTGTGGAGGCTGTTCCTTGCTCCCCTTCTGCCATTTCCTCTGCTGACAGCTTTGTCTGAAGCTTTATTAGAGTCAACAAACCATTGCCAGAGAGTGTCTGGAAATAATAATGGGAAAATGTAATTTCGCTGCTTCATCATTCCCAGCAATAGCAACTAGACAGCAGAATAACAACAGAATTCTGCCTAGTACAGATGTCACCTGGATTGTGGTATGATTAGATTACAGCATCTTTCCGCGTTTAGTTCTTTGGGCTGAAATATAATATCACGTTAGGTATTTAAAGTGAGAAATAACTGTCGTAGACATCCATTCATTACTGGCAAAAGAAAAGCTTTCTGGCAATTGTCATTAATTAAGCATTCATGATGGCATTATTCCTTTCACCTGTCCCTTTTTCTATGTGTTAACTCCTGCGGTAATTTTAAATGTAAAAAGCAGCAGTTTTCTACACCGTATACAAATATTTCCAGGAGGTTGTCTACTATTACGATTCCTGCCTGTAGCACACATGCTGCTTATGAACCTGCCTGTGGAGAGCCTTCCTCAGACATTTCAATCCAGTGAGCTTTAATTTGAAACCCAAATTAAATTCCACCAGACATCACTTTTTGTACGCCAGTGTTACAGCTCTCATCTTTCCTTGGTCCTGCCTTTTATGCTTGAGGTTATCCTCAGGCCAGACAAAAGGCAAATGTAAGTGTGAAACCTGAAGATAGCACCGGTTACGCTGACCAGTCTGAGGACAGTCACTACGTTCTTCCCAGTAGGGCAGTGTCAGAATTCAGGAGCTGTCAAACTTACTTGCTTTGAACCTTCAGGCTTTTGCCTCTGTGCTTATATGGTAGTCATCTTCCATACATCCAGTCTTACAGACATTAATAAATGTGTCATCAAATTATCCCAGTGTGATACAGAAGTATGGAACCATGCTACCATGGAACAGTTGGAAATCTGAGGGCATGTTTACCTTGTGCAGTGGAGCACAAAACAGAGTCCCTGAAGCTACCAGAGACCTGAGCTGGAAAGTCCATATGGTGCAGTCCATTGCAGGCTCACCAGCTCAGTTCCGGAACATTATAGACGCAGTCCCACAGATCTCTGCCAAAGGAAGGAGCCCTGCTGAGCATGTATTACCTCTGGCACAGTGCCAAAAGAATGCCTCTATCCTGCTTCTGGACACCGGCCTGCCTCCAGCCGTGCCATGTCTCTCACACATCCTCTGCCCTTCCAATGATGAGGAAATGCAGGCAGAGCCTTGCAGGCTCCCTGACTGTCTCACTCGAACCTTGAGGGTTTAGTCAGGCTAGGTCCTCTCAGTTTTCGTCCAATACATTGTCAGAATTGTCCTTCACTTGTAATTTCCTTTTTATGTATTAATTTCTTCTGTAAGCAGGTTGTAAACTCTTTAAATGAGAATAGACAAGAGCTGAGATAATTTTTGATGAATTACTTTTCATTTTTAATCAGTTTAAAACTCCAAGGTCATTTATTTTTAGATATATTACCAAAACATCCAAACCTGGAAGACATCATTATGTTTGAAGTCAATTAGGAATTGCAGTGACACTTACAGTAAAGCATCCATCAGTAAACAAGTTTCAGCCTAAAGATATTCCTCCAGAGTATCTCAGATGTCTCAAGAAAAATGCTTTTTGACCTGTTGTTTGATACTAGTACTGCTAGGCAGGCTTCGTAGCCAAACACCCAGGTAGTCGCATGAGAGGACGATCTCTTAGTTGTCTAGTCTCATTCACCTGCCTTATAACAAGATGGCCTGACATTCACATCCCAAGTACCACCTGCTATGCCCAAGGTTCAGAGGGTTACTGACCGATTACTGTCTGTCTCTGGCACTTAATTTCTGGCAGATTTTTTGGTATCAGTCTCTTACAGATAAAACTCATTTGTTCATGTAATGTCATTGTTGTTGATTGCATAAGATCACTTGTTCATTTTCACAGCATTACCTACCATCTTGCAAAGTCTTTCAGCAGTGCAAATTCAAATTTAGGCAAAAACTATATTCTCTGAGAGAGAGGGAGGTAAATTTGATTCTCTAGAAGAAATTTAGCCTAACTCATTGACTCCATCTTGTATTGACTGACTTATTTTGTGAAGTCATTCTTTTTAATGATGCTTGGAGGTTACATAGATAAAGAAATACATGTTTTCTGAAGGAGAGCCAGTATGCTGATTTTCAGAAGTTTTGGAAGTGACCAGTTAAATAAAAATTAATGCCCATACATACTCTTCTGCTAAGATGTGAGCAAGGTGTTGCTGAACATTTGAAGACCTTTTCCTTGTCACAAAGAATATCCCTTACTCTGATTTTTATTTCAAACCCATCTGCATTGATTGGCTTTGCTAATGGATCCTTGCCAATATATTTATTTTCTGTTCTGTTTTCACTTTCCAAGAAGGGTAGCAGTTATCATGTTAGGTTGGGAAGAAAGTATCACTGTACACTCTAATAAAAGCTTTTGGAGGGATGTCTAAAAGCAGCTGAAATTCTTGGGTGCTGGCACATCTGATAGTCTTCCAGCAGGAGTAGTCAAATAAAGGGTCCTGCTGACATCAACTGTAACTATTGCACGTTAGGATGGCCTTCCATGTAAAGAGTTTGTAAGAAAGCATGGTTGCATTGCTGTATTATGTGCTTTCTAATTCTGCTTCTTCATTTTTTTTTGGAAGATTTTGAAGATTCACAGTCTCTATGAACATAAAGAATCAGATTTCAGTTGTTAATGTCATTACAACATCTGCACTTACTGATGCACTCTCATAGAAACTCTTGATGATTTTTGAAAATTAGAATGAAGTTTACCCTTGATAGCTGAACTGCCTGCCAATGGCACACACATACACACAAAACCTTTTCTGAAAACAGCAGAAGAGAATTAAACCTAAACCCACAGGCAATTCTACACATGACAAAATTCTTTATTCCAGCCCTAAAATTTTCCAACTTTTTAACAGAAGCAAAAATTCTGCCAAAGTTATTTTTTTGAAGATCAACCTGGTGTTTAGATATAATGAAGTCTGCACTTCAGCTAGGAAGTTGACTTTCAAAACCTCATTAAGAACTTGGGGGTATTGCAAAGAATCTCATAATGAAATTCCTGGCAAGCCAGAAACCCACACTCAATGGAGCACACATGAGCTCCAAATCCAATGGCAGTAGAGAAAGTTTCAAAACATAAATATATATTAGCAGTTGTAGAAGTTCTCACATCCCCAAGCTGTCTCCTGCCTCCACCATTTCATGACACTGTACTGCCAGGGACTGAGATCTGGGAAATTGTGGGGTTGAGAGCTATGAGGCAGCCTGAGTGACACCACTACTTTTATTTCCATAAATCTTCTGTTGAAAGGTATTTCTCAAAAATATCTCCTTTACAACAAATAGGCATTTTCTAATGATGCACTAAATTAATATCTCTACCAGAAATACAGTACTGGAAGCAAAGTACCTCTACTGCATGTTGCCCTTATTTTGATAACACTGAACTGATAACTGTCCAGACGCATCAGTGTTCAACAAGCAAATTGTTATAGGCACTGTAGACAGGACACTCAGCAGTCAGAAGAAAATAAAAGGTTTTCTCTTTCATACACAAAAATAGAGTACTGCATATATTCATGACCGCCTTTGTCAAGTACAGACACGTATTTTTTTTCTTTCTTCTTTGGAATTCTAATTTCCAAATACATTTTTAAATTATACTCTTTTTTAATGAGTTCCCACCAGAAATAATTCCTTAAAACATAAAAATTCTTTGCCAGTAATTGTCTGTGTAGCCAGTGATGGCCTAGTTTTAGACTATAACTGTTTATTTAAGCAGCATCTTCTTTTCTAACTATTGTTTTAAGCCACTGAGAAATAAGTGCATCAAAGTTTTTTCATTTGTGTTGCCATTTAGCTCCTACTGCCTTATTCAGCATATCTAAGCTGTAGCTTAGTCACTTGAAAAACATGGAGGTTTGGTACTTGAGAAATGTGGATTATCTGCTGGAAATAAGTGATACATAGGTCCTTTCATTGTTTTTTCTTCTCTTCCAAATAAATAGAGGTCCACTGATAAAGTGGTCCAGTACACCTTTTGACAATTATTTGTAGCTTTTTTCTTGTTCTTAAAATAGTGCTTAATTGTGTCTGACCTTTTATGAAACAGTAAGAAATCACTTGTGAACCTTTTCTGAAATTATTCAAGAAACAGCAGCCTTGGGAGAGAGATGTTCAAAAGTGAGACTTCTGACATCAACTCATTTCTTTCATTTGTGACATGCAACTGGATCCCTTCTCACAAGAAGTCCTTTGCTTTCTTGTTAATATTGTTAATTGCACACACTGGTTGGTTTCTGTAGAACAGAACCACTGAAATAAATCTGTGAATCTCTCCCTGGTTGGCCAGTTTATCTGTCCTGACCAAACATGGCCCCTGGCTATTCTATAAGTTCTTAATCAATGTTTGATTAAGTGTCCCCTTTGAAAAAAATCCATCATTCTATGACTTTTAAAAATCTTTACATCACCTTGTTACCACCTCTGAAACCCTGCCAGGCTTAGTTTTTAGTTTAACTGTTTCTGTTGTGATCTGTATTCATGACTTACTTAAAAACTCTACTTCAGCTATCATAGTTCTCACTTTCTAGATAATTTTGATATATCACTATCATCGCTTGTGCTGGCCTGATGATTCACTGCAATTTCAATTCCGAACTGCTCTCTGTTTTCAAAACTCTCTAAAATCTTCTTTCAACCTGATTCTCTGGCCCACTATTTTCTCAGCAACCTGTTCTGTTTCCAAGGTCTTGACCTCTTCCTTACCCTCTTTTCTGACTCAAGCATATTTCATCATGTTTTCAGCTTTGGGTTTTTCTCCCAAAGGTAAACACTGTACTCTGCTGCTTATCAATCAGTCTTGATGTTATACTCTCCATGCTCCTGGTTTTTGTCCTCGTTGTGTAGGCATAAGCCTTCCTGACCACCTTCCCCCTCCTCCTACCTATTGCTTTCTCATGGATCCTTTAGCTTTGAAGGCTTGGAAGCAGCTATGATTATACTCATTGTCCTTTCTTCAGGTGCATATGAAAAGGCTGTATTGCATGTGATCAGCACATGTCAACTGAACTCTGTGATGTAGGGCACAAGTAATTTTTACTATTCTCAGTTCCAAGATTATTGAAAAAAGTATTTAAAAGTAATCCCACCACAACAAAAGGAAGCAAGAGGAGTGGGAACAAGACATTCTTTTGTAATACGTTAGCAGTGCCCACTGTTTTAATTAAAAGTCTAGTTTTCAAACCTATTTCTCAGGATTTAACTGATTTCTGCTGTTTTTTTCTTTCCAAATTTCAGTATATTAAATGCGTGTTTGCATTTTATTTATTGGAATTTTAATTCTTTTAAATCCTACCTGCCACAGCTTTCAAAAGAAGTAGAGAATAATTATATCCATAATTTTTGTAGGTCAGTTCTTGTAGTGGAAAGGGATTATTTTTAAAGGTTTGTGGAAAAAAATGACATCTTCAGTCAGGTAATGAATTCAGATGAACTTCTCCCTCCCTCTTTTTTCTTCGCCTGTTTAGCATTTTCCACTTTTTTACTCTGTGATGTACAAGCCCTCACTGGTTAATTATGTATATATTTAGCTACTGCATGTGTTGGGCTTATTATTGTCATCTAATTAGATATAACTTGAACTACTTGCTTCTAGAAAAATCATTAAAAATTCTTTCCTAATGACCTAGAGATGACAAAATGTCTGTAAAGTGTGAAGAAGCAGACAAGCACAGGAACATTGCTCTTAAAGAGTGTTAATCCAGATGCTGCAATCATCTAATTAAACAATATTTTGCTGTCATTAACATTTTCACCAAGGAATTGCAGTTATAATTTCTTTGTCAGCTGTCTCTAGCTCACTTTACCTTCAAAACTAAAGTGCCATATAAAAACATTAAATTGGATGGTTTAATTAAAAAGGTTTTTTTAATGAAGAAACATATCCAGTATTTCCGAGATCTCATTTACTATGCCTCAGTTTTATTGTTCAAGTAGATTAGTGTCACAGGCTTGCAATATTTAATATTCAGCCTTTAATATTAATCTCTGTAAGCCTACTTGGGGGAAAATCCGAAGCTTCTGAAAGGGTATAGGGACTACCAATAGCAGTACAAGTTCATGTTTTATATTTATTTACCTACAGAAAGGTCCAAATAATTCTTTCTTGAAGCACCAGACAACTGATGAAATGGCTAAATATAGTCATCTGCTGACTTTATTTGAAAATAATCATTGTGAAGCCAGAACTGATCAAGAAAGAATTTCTAATAAAGTTAAATCACTAATATTTATGCATGTTTAGAATTAGGGATTTGTAATCCCATTATAGGCCTAGATCACTGTCCTTCACTCAGATAAGCATAGCTATGTGGTCTTATTGTGTAGGCTTGTTCTTCACAATTTTCAAGTAATTTTTGTATGTTAATACTAAAAAGAAAATTGTTGAATTGAGAAAAATAAATCACTTTTTTACTAACCAAATACATAATTATTTTAGTAGTTAATCTCTTCATAAATAAAATGTAGGTTTTAAATATTAAATAGGAGAGGAGTAAATATTTTGTTTATTTTTTCACAAGTCTACGGTTATATTTATCAAATACCTAATCACAAAGGTTCCATTGTTTGTAATTTTTCCTACCTAAGGTGAGAGATAAGATGCTTCAAATTATTTCTCATTACGGGGTAAAAAATTAAGAAAAACGAAAGAGTTGCTGAAAATTCCTGACATGGAGCTAATTCCACATGGTAGTTTGTTCATGTGTCCATGCTGTAAGCTACCTGTGAAAACCACACAGAAAAGGAGAACTCACGTACAGCGGCTAGGCTCAGGATTGCTTTTTTTCTTGTGCTATTCACATATTTACAATTTTTCCTTGTGGAATAGGAACAAAAGGTCAAAATCTTGCTGACTGATGTTGACATTGAAATGAAATTAATGAAATGAATATCAAAATTGAATAAAATCCACAATATGGAAAATCTCAATTTTGAAATAAAAAGTCATTGTGAAGAACCTTAAATTTCTTTCCAAAATATTGTGAAAGGATATTCTCATTAGAGTTCTTTATTACTGTGAACTCTTCTACATAAAACTTTTGATTCTGAAGAAACATCAGCTTTGCTTACTCTTTGCAATTGACTACTGTCATTTCAGTCATTCTCTTCCTGAGTCTCAAATTATTTTAATCTGTTCTCTACCTAAACACAAATGTCTGTCTTTTGCTGAAGCTTTTGCACGCACTTCAGTTAATTTGGGCATTCTGATGGTGAGAAAAACATTTATTGTATAAAGGTATAGTTTTAAAAAGGTCATATTTTATAGAACCTTAAATTTGACAAGCTCAAGAAATTTTACCAATCATATGTAAAAATCCCTTGCCAAAGAGGAAAATAATATTCTGATTTGATGGATGTGGAGAATGAGGCAATGTTTTACTTCTAGATATACAGAACCTCACCCTAAAACAGCTGATATTCTGCCAGAGAGTACCTTTCCTTTTCCCCCTTCACATGGATAAATTGTGGTGCATTTCTTGATTTAATTGTTTGATAAATTCTCATTCTGTCCAAGACTGATTTTGCATTCATTCAATGTTGATATTAAAGAAGTGTTTTTGTTTCTATCCATCTTACCTGCATGTGGCACACAACGCTGATATTGCTTTTTTAACAAAAAGTTGTATTTGCACCTCAGTTATTATTTTTTATATTCTTGTGAACATCTATGTGTTCAAAATGTAAAAACGAGGACACACAGTTGTTAACAATATGCACTTTTCCTGTTTTCAATGAAACTGTACAAAATAGAAACATGCTTCTTGTTTATCAACTTCTATTGAAAAAATAAGGTGTTTGCAGAGCAGCGAAAGTTTAATGTTTCATTAAAGCAGAGCTGATTTTTGTGGAGAACTGCAAATGCTACTCAGAACAAGGAAGTCTGTGTTTTCCTGTGCCGGGTTTTGTACCCCAGGAATCCGTCCGGAATCTGTCCAGAATCTGGAAGGAAGCAGTTAGTGAGACAGGGCTGTAAATCTGCCGCAGGACTGGGAATTGTTAACCTGGGTTATTTCAGTCTGCTAATTATATTATATAAATACACACACACATATATTTATGACCTGATTTTGGTTTTTAAGACTCATGTTGCATATTGTGTGGTTTTCAGTAAATCAATATGGTGGATGGTGCTGTACTAAGCGCTTGTCTTACCACTGAAATGTTAGATACTACTAAATACCGTCTGACACGGAAATAACAGCCTCTCCTAAACACACTTTTCCTGGTGAGGAATTCATAATTTTCATTTGAAACTGTATCTAAAGGTAGCTTTTGCACATTTGAGCTGCTGGGATGGTCAGCTCTGTCTTTTGGGTGGGAGAAAATGTTTTTTTTTTTATTTTCAAACTGGTTACAAAGTAATGTTAAAGCAAACAGGACTTTCTCCACTTTGATTCTACTGTTGCAGTGGAATCTCACCACTTCTTTGGTGAAGAAGAGCCATGGGGAATAACGGATAGACCTAGATTTGCAGACTTCAAATTTAGCCCCTTGCTGCTTGGAGTCTCATTTAATCTTTGCCAGCCAATGATACTGCAAACGGTTGCTGCGAAAATAATAGTCTAGTGATTTTAAATGTCAACATTCATGCTATGAAAATACTTTAATGGAAATAAAAAAGAAATGCTTATTGGCATATGGTGTCTTTTTAGTTGATCTTGAAAGGTACTGTGCTCTTTGTATTGTGCTGATTTCTGCAATGTCTTTTGATTCAAGATAAGTGCATCTAAATGGCTGTTTTTTTCTGGAAGATTTATACTTATGCTGACAAGTGGTGCGAACTGGGAACATGTGATGCAACAGAAGTAACCGCTAGAGTGTTTCTCAGCAGGAGAATTGTACACTATTTCTTAATTCTTAAAACATTGTATTTCTTAATAGGTCGAACGTACAATGATCTGAACCAATACCCTGTATTTCCATGGGTTTTAACAAACTATGAATCTGAAGAGTTAGACCTGACCCTTCCAGGCAACTTCAGAGATCTTTCAAAGGTAGGCTTTGGAAATATAAAGCTTGAATTAATTTTCACTTTATTTTGCAGTGACTAGATGAGTAATATAACAGCAGCACCTCCTTTCTAATGGTAGTAACTATTATTCAGTAAGCAAGTATTTTGTGTTTTAGGCCCTGGTCCAGTCCCTATAATTATTTGTGGTTTTTATCCTCCAACAAGATTTGGGCAGTTAGTGTGTTATAGTAATACAGTTCCTAGTATTTGTAGCACCAGACTGCTATCTATACCCAGCTCTGTAACTCCGATTGTGTCAACACGCTAGAGAGAAGGTGTGTGCTGGCCAAGCATAGCAAAAGCATATGGAGGGGCTCTGCTTTTGGCCAGCTGGAATAAAGACAAAAACCAGCATTTGAAACTGAGTTGTTGGAAGTATCTTTCCTGGCTCCCATCATCTAAGAAAGTGTATGTACTTTCTCACAAGTGAAGGTGGGTAGCCTTTCAACATCCCTAGTGTGAGGTTTCTGTTGTCTGGGCATGACAGCTTTCTTGCATCCTTTTCACAGTTCCTCATCCGGGAGGGAAAAGTTGCTTGTACAAGTTGACTAAGTCTGAAAGCCACGGGAGGCTGTCACTTGCTGACTGAGGGAATGAGATGAGAGGAGAAAATTACCCCCAAGTCTTGTTCCGCAGCCTTGTGCTGCAGCCCCTGCTTTCATTTCTGCTGCTGGTCAGGGATGAGAATTTCTGGGGCTTCTAAGTCTGCTTTTTTTCCCTCTTCTTGCAATCATGCATCCTGGGCTGCAGTGGAGAGATCCTACCCTGGGTATCTCACAGTATAATATCCCTGTTGGAAAAAGTGTGTTTGCAGCACCTCCAGATGTATTGTAGCCATTCCTGGAAGCCTGCTTTTATGAGACTTCCAGAATAATTTAAGTGGGATTTGATTGCATAATAGCAGAGACACTTTTGTTTACTCTCCCTTTTTTCTTAGATAAATAAATAAATAAAAATAGAAATTAACCTACATTCACACTATGCTGCAAATATAAACAAATTGGTTGAGACTCTACTTATATTATGTAAAATTTCTGACCTTTCAAATATTGATATTATGTTACTGGTATGTTTCACAAATGCATTTTTCAGTTCTGTAAAATCATTGTAATCTGTGCCAGGAACAATAAAAGAAAATCCACAGACATGAGTTAAATAAAGACCAGTGATCATCTTGAACTGGCTGGTTCCCTAGCGTGTATAAAAATATTTCTGTTTTAGATTGTTTATAGTGATAAACCTTTAATTAAGATGCTTACACTTTTCAAAATCTCTCAAACTCACGTCTTTGTAGTATTAATATCACTGCGTGTGGTGAAGTGCAACAAGTTTAGGCAGTGCCTTATGAGTCCTTCATTAGATACTTAGTTTTGGTTGAATCCAAATTTTTATGGCAGCCTATTAAAGTATGTAATTGCTACATTGCTCCATTGTGATGGTTGAATAGATAGTTTTCCTCATAAGTTAGTAAGGACTCATTATGGAATTAGTCCTGGTAGAGCTTATTAAGTATCACTGCACTCCTAGAACTGCTCTCCCTTGAAAGGAAATGTAAAATCAAGTCCCTGGTTATTTACGTTTCTTCAGGAATACTTCCACTAGGCACAGCAGTAGTTTGCCTGAGAACTTTACCTGCTTTGGTAACTGCATTCTCTTGTTCAAAAGCTACCAGTGATTTCCTCTGGGAAAGTTAGGGTTTTGACCACTGAAAAAAAGCCTGCACAGAACTAGTTAAGGTAAATGGTCATTCCTTTCTGGTGATATCTGGGCTGCAGGTATCCCATGGATGTGTGAGAAGACACATGTGCAATCTGTAAAGGGTTGGTGGGATCCCTCAGGATAAAAGAGGTGTAATTGTCAAATTTTTCCAGTGTTTATTATAATAACATCTGGTAGATTTCGTTTCACAATGGTTTTAAAACGGAAAATACTTTAATGTTTTTTTTTTAAAGGCAGTGGCCAGTTAATATGAAATGCCTTACTTTGTGCACTTGGGCTGTTATGCATTACTTGCATCCTGTTTCAATTTTTGCATTACCAGTAAAAATCTTCAAAATAAGAACATATCTGAAGTATTTCCTTGGCAATTCTGTTTTCATTTGATATTGTCTTGTATCTGTAAGTAAGCCCCCTCTTTCCTTGTTAGGGAGGTGAATCCTGAGTAGCCTAGTGCTTAAAAGCAGGAGCTAGTGATTTATTGTTTGCATTATTGAACCAGGGTGTGCTATCAAGCCTCAGCCAGTACCCTTTCCTTGAGGAGCCACTTCCTTCTGTCAGATTTTACCCTGCAATGAAGAAATGTTCCTGCAGATCTGATGGCAAATCAGAACCTCCAACTAAGCTGTTGATGGATAAAATTTCCATTGTCAGTTCCTGACCTTCTGTCTTTCGGCAAGTTTGCCCTTCTTAAGTTTCACAAAGCCTGTGTTCTTAATATTTAATAATTAATACCCCTCAAACAATCTTTTGAAATTTTTTAGAATTCTAACGCTATTACATATGTGGTTAAAGCCCAAATGAAAGCAATGAAATTAGACCAGAAACCACCTATCGTTTTGTTGGTATAAAATAGTGATATTTTGGTAGTTAAATGTAGATACTAAATCTAACTTTAAAAAAAAGAGTTTTTATATTATGGCATACAAAACTGCAGTATAAATTATGATAATTGACAGTACTTCTTTTGAAATTTTTTAACTTTTGCTTCCTAGGCTTTCTGTATAAAATATGATACACCAACTTTGCAATATCGCAACTCCTGAGTGAACATACACGACAAATACAATTCATGTGTTTTGTGGAAATTAAATTAGATGTGTTTGGCTTGCTTACGATGTCAGTAACAGAGTAAAACATATGCCTTTTGCATTTAGCTCAAACTTAAATATTTACATTTCAGCAAAGCCATCTTGAACATGTAACTTGTCCTTTCATTCTGTTTTATTCTGGTTTTATGTAGCATTCTTTATTGTGGTATTTTACATCCAGGTGTTGCTTATTTTCTCACAACAATTATATTTAAACATTGAAAATTCCTCTGCCTTTTTTCTTTGAAGTGTTTGGAATTTTTTTTTCTTTTACGTATAATCTGAGATTTGAAACCAGGGCCCGTGGGCATGGAAGGTGCCGTAGCAGTAGGATATATTGAACCTCTCATTTGATTAGACAGTGTGGGCTCGAGTTTTATTTGTTACATATACAGGGTTAAAGGTTATATTTATTGTTTGACAGGATGAAAAGCTAATGAAAGAGGCTGTCATAGATAGATAGATTATCTTTTTACTATCAAACCACCAGGTGATCTGCTTATTTTCTTCTTTACTGAGATTTCCTTTGGAAGAATACCTATGGTATTAAACATTAGTACAGGAAATGTGAATGCAGTCCTTACTAAGCACTGAGATTCTTTGGGTTTCAACACACTTAAAATGTGATATGGTTTGTTTGTGCAAAATCACATGATTTTTAGTCCTAAATTATAGTGAATGCATGGATTTGACATGCTGCTTTGTTCCTGCTCATTAAAGTGTAAATGGGAATTTCTCCTCATTTACTTCCAGTCATACATCCTGTTAAGTAAAATAATTTCTTCACCAGGCAAAGTAATACTAATATTGACATGTGTATGAAACATCACACGCCCATTCACTGAGTGGAAAAAATTGTATTTTGTTAATATAGAAGGTGTTTGACTGATGGGTGGTGATAAGCATAACCACTTTTCCTTATTACTGTGCCATTTCAAGAAAAGGAAGTGATAAAGCCCCAAGGCTTCTAAATGTAATAATGCAAATGAATGCATCAAAGTGTGAATATTTCAAGGCAAACCACACTTAATACTTCCAAAAATGTGTATGCTGTGGAATGGAGTTTATGGGCTTATCAAGAGCCACTCTAACTGGAAAAATGAAATAATTTTCTGTAGCTTAACCTTCTGTCTTTACCATACACAACTCTGCCATCAGAAGAAAAACTAGTTTGATTCTTCTTCAGTTTAAGCCACACAATTAAACATTTTCTTTTCTAAATAAAAAGTTCATTTACTGAGTGAAACTCTGGTACTTTGAATCTGCCAGATTTGATAATATTGATGTGCTGACAAAAAGCTGTTTATAAGTTTGGATAAAATTAGAATTTACTTTAGACTTTAAAATACCATCCTAAGATATCCCACTTAAAGGTTGTTCTTCGGTTGGTTTTGTTTGTTTGTTTGTTTGTTTTTAAATAAAAAGGCAAGCAGTCAGGAAAAACTCAGTCTGTGTTCAACCAGAGTCAACTAAAGCCGTGCTCAAGATTTCTTTTGTACCCAGCTGCAATTTTGTGTAGTACATTAGAAAAAAAGCGATAAACAGATAAGGTAGGTGCTGCATGAATTAGAGTCAAGATAAGCAGAATATTTCAGTGGCTGTATAAGCAGGATGCTACATTCAATACTGCTCTCATGAGAGAATGTAGTTCTATGAATATAGCTGACAAAACAGTAAATATTGCATGAGCTAACATAACATGTCCAGTGGATATAAACACTAGATGTATTGACAATACACTGGTTCAAAGGCCAGATGTCTAAAGAGATTAGCCAGATAAAAAAGAATGACATGAATAGCAGTGTGGTTTTAATCTTGAAGTAAATACTTTATTCTTAAATGAAAAAAAAAGGCACAAAATAAACTCAACAGCTTTTAGTACATCAGAAATGAAGTGCATGAATAGGCATTGTCATACAGTGAGCTATTTTGCTTGATTGTATTAAAGAATATCTTATAAAACCATTGAATGAAAACTTAATACTATCTGATATGAGTCCTTTTTTAATAAAAAGACAAATGGTGCGTATGGAAAAGCATTTTATAAAACAATATGGAAAGAACTTTTCATTTACTGTTCAGAACAATTTGGCTCAAATTCAGTTTCTGTACTAGACTTACGGTTAAGGTGTTTGGCTGAGACATAGTACTTGAATTGAGCTTTGCCTTTGTATTGATGGTGCGAGTCATTTTAACCAGTTTACACAGCAGTAAAATCTCATTGAAATGGAAATAAAATTATTTTCTTCCATTATGTAAAGATAAGGGGATTGATGCATAAATAAAATTTATCTCCATTTTATAGCTAGGTATTAGGTTAAAAATGGTAGTAGTTGACTTTCTGGACTGAGAATGGTATGCTATGGAAAAGTGACAAAAACTACATATACCGTACAAATTTCATAAGAAATGTGAAAGACTACCATTAGTGCAGAACTTGTCATCTAGCAAGACATGTGCCTCATCACAGTAAAACTGGGTTAGTTGCTAGTTTGTACAACTGAGATTCAGTGTCTTTACAAGAGATGCATGTCTTTAGCAAAGGATGAACCGTTACCATTTCTTTGCGTAACAGCATTTTGCCACATGGACGTTAAAAAAAACACTAAGGAAGCCAGGAGCAGACCACTCTGAACTTACTGCATGCTATTTTAATTATGGAAGCTTTCACTTTCAGAAAATGCCTGCTCATTTGGTACATACAAGCTGATCTATTTGTGGCTAATCAAGTTTTTAAATTACACTACAGAAAAATGAGAGATTTGAGCACTTTCTGCTAGCATTTTCAGTGTGTATGGTTTCCTGTATCTTGGGAGATTTAAGTCCTTTCCATTAATGTGCAGAGAAGTGGTTCACATAGGGATCTCCATTACTACACAGAAAAGGAGAAAAGGGAGATGAGATGTTCCTTGTATTTCTTCCCCACGAGCCAAAGATAGCTGATGTATGGCTGAACCAGAAACTGCAGAGTTTTATGAGCAAGGGCAGCTCCCAGCTCTCCGCCCTGTGCAGTGCTGCATTGAGACAGCTGAACTACTTCTGAGATTCCAGTTGTCATCTCTCCATAAAAGGTGCCATGTTTGCTAGGGATTGCAGGGATTTCTAGCACACCTTTGTATTGCAAGCTGTAGTCATATCTAAGCAGTTTGACAGAATTGTTTAGGTTGGAAAAGACTTTTAAGATCAAGTCCAACTGTAAAGCTAACACTGTCAAGTCCACCACTAAACCGGTCACTAAGCACTACGTCTACATGTCTTTTAAATATCTCTAGGGATGGTGACTAAACCACCTCCCTGAACAGACTGTTCCAATGCTTAACAATCATTTTGGTGAAGAATTTTTTTCCTAATATACAATCTAAACCTCTCCTGGTGCAACTTCCGGCCATTTCCTCTCGTCCTGTCACTTGTTACTTGAGAAAAGACTGACAGCCACCTCACTACAACCTCCTTATTCAATTAAGCTGTGATTAACTAGTCAAATTTGGTTGTCCTGGCAATGCAAATGAAACTTAGCAATGGCTTAAGAACTGTTGAGTCCATAAAAATTTTTCCTGAGGCTGGTGGCCTACATTGTAACACCCAGCTGGGTCTGGCTCTGTGGCACCAATGCCTGTAAGTCTGCCACCATGATGAACAAATGTCTTTGCTATAGCATGTCTTGCTCCTTATGCATTCCAAGTCAAATTCAGTCATTCCAATCCAGTTTACCTGAGAGGATTAGAAATCTTTGTGGAATGACAGAAATGAAGGTATATTGCCTGAATCCCAGGCTACCATCCAAATCACTATTTCATCCAATCCAGGATCTGTCCTGAGAAAGTCGAGGTGGGACTTTCTAGCTGAAGATAAGCTTTGCCTCACCCGCTCGTTGCTCTCTTTCTTCCCTTCTCTCTGGGGCAAGGAAGGGTAATTCCCAGAAAAGATTCTTCCCAGAGATTTTCACATGAAAATTTCCATGTCGTACAAGAAGAGAGATAACTCTCATGATATTTCACTTAAAAAGTCCATTTTATTCAGCAGATATATTGTGCATTTCAGCATTTTTCTTCAAATGAATCCTAAAGTAATTGAAAGAAAAAAGGATTCTGACTCTGAAAAGAATATTGATGAGGATGAAGGTAATCTTCAAAATACAGCTTCTTAGGTTTATCATTTAATAAATTGAGCATGTGTCTTCTGAAAGTAGATTATTTTAGCTACTTGTGCAGGCATTTTTGAAATGAAAATGGGAATGCACCATCTTACAACCTTGTATCTTTAATCTTTTAAATTGAAATATCACTTTCTCCCTGAAGAACCTAGAAAACAGGGTGCGTTTGCATTAGTGTTTTATCTGGCTGCAATATTATTGTCAAGTTCTTGAGAGAAAGTACCTTTTTCATTAAATACAACTATATATATATAATTTTTTAAAAAGTTGTTTAAAGCTATGGGTTAAACCATCATTAAAATTTTGCTAGTCTATAAAGTAAAATACCATGTAGTTATTTTTGAGCATCAATTATGCTTCACAGTTCTTGTTACTGTAATCAATTTACAATGAAGAATGACAACACATAGCTTATTTGATGGAACACATCATATGGCAGCTTCAAATATATTTTGAAAGGCCTGGAGTTTTGATTTTCAATCTTACAGTAATCACCATATCCCTTCTTTACCGTGCCTTCAAACATATATGCACAATAATATTGTGACAGATAACACCTCTGTCTTCCTCAGCCTCAAAATTCACTGCAGTGTAGGGTGAGATGCCCCTTCACAGTGGAGGGAAGAGATATTCTCAGGGTGTTTTTCCATTGCAAAATGCAATCTCACTGATTTGTCTGCCATTTTATGTTTCCTTCTCAGAGGGGGTGAATGTTTCCTGTTAACAGCCTGGAGGGTGAATTACTGCTTTAGCTTTTGAAATGTGCAGTTGGGGACTGGCATTTGTTCTGTCAGAGAAGTGGATGCACAGTACCTCAAAGAGGGTGGTATTAGCAGGTCCCACACAGTCCCCAAAGCAACCCAGAGTTGTGACACAATTTAGCAAAGGGTACATATCTCTGCACAGTTTGTCAGCCTGATAGGAAAATAATTTTTATATATTGGTAAATTACAGGCTGTAATAATGCCAGTGTGTTTCCTGACAGTGGCAGCATGTGTGATGAAACCAAGTAGAACAAAAATGCAAATATCTTTTTTTTTGTCTTTCCAGTAGTTGGAAAACAAGCCTGGAAAGCATTAGGGGGTGGCTTATACTTCTTTTTCAATAATGTTTTGTAAGGTCTTGCAGTGCAGTCTGCACCAGATAGCACTGATCCTTACGATCAGTAAGAGAAAGTCATTAACGTCTCCATGACACGGCAAAGTATTAAGCATCCTGAGTGTTTCCTGTGAAAAATACTGAAATAATAATTTTTTAAAATGTAAGTGCTCATCAAACAGTGCTGTTTATAAACTCTAATATGTAAAACTGGAAAACATCATGTTCTATGTCAGCATTTTTAACAGCCATCTTGAAAAACTTAGCAACACAGAAGGAATAAAATACTTGTAGCTTTAAAATTGTTCAGTTACACACATAGTGTAGTGAGACACTACACCAATTTGACCTTGTACTCATATTTCTATTCCAAATGACTTTGGAATGAAATGTGAGAATACCTATTAGAATTTTGAAAAGAGGCAGAGTCCTTGAATATATGTTTTCAAGTTGTAATTCCCTTAATATAAATTCTAACTCTTAATTTTGATTAATACAAATAAAGTAATAATTTTAAATTGTAATAAGTTCACACAATTATTTGGTGTGGAAGTGTGCTCTCCTCTAAGTATTAAACTTTGTGTTTGCTTGGTTTTACTGCAGAAGTTAAAATCTGAAGGTTCTTTGGGTAGTAAACACATCACTACTTTCTCATGTGGAAAAACAGATTTAAGGTCACTAATGTATTTCTTCAACATTTTAGTTACTTTCTGTTATATTTTCTTTATCCCAGTGACTTTTGTATCACAATAACAAATACATTTTGAAAAAAAGTCTGAGATGAAATGGGTTAAAAAAAATTGTAGAAAAGGCTGTATCCCCTAAGCAGGCATGTTGAAACCAACAGTTCCTACTACTGTCTTATATTTCATCTGTTTTTTAAGTAATCTGTGTAGGTTGTCTGTTAAGTATGCTCAGAATGGACTTTGAATTTCTGAATAATTTCCAAATTCTATTGTTTCTAAGTACAAAGCTTGTTTGTTTCACTCAGTAAAACCTGCCTTTGTTCAGTCAGAAAGTACATCCAGTCCTGCAGGACTATTCATGTTTTTCAAGTATTTCTGCTTAGGATCACCAGACACCATCAGCAGTTCCGCGTGAAATCTTTTCATCATGAATTGTGCATTACAAAGTATGCTGTGTGAGCAAAAGTCAGTTTTCATTAGCTGTGTGATTATGGTGAATGACAGCAACAGAAATATTAGTTTGGCCTCAATGCATTTTAAATGCAGTTTTAGAAGTCTATTTCCAGTACAATGTTACTGAATTAATTGGGAAACAACTCATACTTCAAGAAGGTCTTGAAAGTTTGCAGATGTGGATCACTTATATTTGTCAATTAAAATAAGAAAAGTCATAAGACTCTTAGTACACAAAGCCTTTGAAAAGAAATTCTAAGATTACAGCAATCTGAATGGATTACTACAGCGTGGAATGAGTTTGATTGCAGTCTCCTGTGTAGCGAATCTTAATGCAGAATTAACCTATGACATACCAGACATGCTGCCCTTCAGCTGATAATGTATTTCACCTTTTGTCCCTTTGCAGCCTATTGGTGCTTTGAACCCAAAGAGAGCTGTCTTCTATGCAGAACGGTATGAGACATGGGAAGATGATCAGACTCCACCTTATCATTACAACACTCACTACTCTACATCTACTTCTACATTGGCTTGGCTTGTTCGTATTGTAAGTATTTTGGGATCCTGGTTTTAATTAATATCTCTATCTACAGCACCTCTTTAGTCACTTACCACTATTTCAATTTTTTAAATGAAGGTACCTTTCTACCAAAATCTTACTGTTCCTCCCTACCTTAAAATCTTGGAAGTTCTGTAGGTATACTGTGTACAGACATTTGTAGTGATCAGGAAGTCATTCCTACTGAAACAATCTGAAATATATTTAGACACAAAATTATGGTGGTATAAGGATGATGAAGAAAATCCATCTACAACGAAGTCCATCTAAAAAAAAAGTCTCTAGACAATACAAAAAGGTGAGACTACTCATATATTCATTTATTATTTTCAGCTAGGGACAGATTAAGAAAAACCTTTAGTAAAAAGCACATTAAACTATGTCAAATTGAGAGGGGAATTACAGAACCAGTTTTATATTAAAGCAGTATGGCATAATATTTTATGCAAATGAACTTCTCGATGCTTCTCAATGAATTAATAACCTACAGTTTTCAGAAATGTAAAAATGTAGATTCTAAGTTCAAACTGCTATTTCAATTCCGGAAACCTCATGTTTAAATCCTATCAAAATCAGATCTACGGTAGGGGGCCAAGCTTCACAGATAGAATGAATCTGAATTCAGTTTATGTGTTATCACAAGGAATTACAAAAAAAGGAGTGTTGCTGAGAGACTTAGGGTTTCACACAGAAACCTGAATTAATGACAAATTGGCTCAGTGTGTAATTACTGAACTTAAACTACACCCTGCCAATAAAAATGTGTCACATTAGAATACACAAGGTGTATTCTAAGCGTATTTTGCACACAGTCAAGCAAAGCAGAGCTGCACAAAGCTTGACATCTGAGTTTTCACTCCTCTCAGCTTCCCTTAGACATGTCCAGTTTTTCTGCTCAGAAGGGAAGAATTCACGAGTCTATGTGTTCAGGATATGCTTCTTAACCCATGGGAAACAAAACGTTGATTACACTCCTACATGGGGCAATCGCTGTACTCCTTTTAGATGTTGCTAAATTATTAATGTACTGTGAATACATTTTATAGTTCACATGTGCTTTGTTGTTGCCTTAAAATATATTAAAAACAGTGGTTTTATTTGCATGTTAATCTATTAATTTTGGCTAGTATTCAACAAAAGATCCCCTCTTGCTAGCTGGCAAATTCCTAGCTCTGAAGGTCTGCTTACAAGCTGAATGTACAACACACCAAGGAGTATTCATTTCCTGTATTAGGCTAATGCTGTGTCATTTTTACTACTGTTGTTTATGTAGTACTGTAGGAGTTCTTGCTCTCTGTCTCTTCTGCCCTAAAAGAATGAGAGAACAAGGTCTCTGTCTTGATGGTCTTGCAATATAGATCTGACAAATCAGGTTTGATAGATCAAACAATATATATGAGAATAGAAAGCAGAAAAGAAAAGGAAAGGCAGTGCTTTCCAGGGAGGAGATTGCTGGTGGCAAGAGGGTGAAAACAACAAAGGGAGAGTTTAAATATGGAGGCACACTTAGAGAGATATTTTAAAGATTATTTAAGTAGGAGTGACCAGTGGAAGGAGACAGCAGAAGCAGGAGGGAGACAGACATGGGGAAAGTTTAAAGCTTAGAAATGGGAAAAAGGAAGTGACGTAGTGAGATCTGATAGGGATGCATATGGAAACCCAAAATAAAGATTTGAAGATAAGTGTGTATAGAGACAGGAAAATATTATAGCTGTGGGAATTATAACGTCATAGTGATCATTAGAGAGATATTTTTGACTGCCAAATAGAGGAAGAAAAATCCTAAGGGTGATGGTTATACTAGTGTAGTTGATAAGGCTGAGTCACATTTCTGGAAGCTAAGGTAGGACTCCTGGCTTGCGGATTTTTTGAGCTACTGTTTTGGTATGAGTTTGTGAAGAAGGCTGTGTAAGAACGTTTTATAAAAGATAAATTACAGTCTAGTCCAGAAAGAGGAAATTCTATTTGAAGAGTCTGGGGAAGATACATGCGGAGAAATACGTTACAGTAGAGCTTTTGGTAGAAAGTGACAACAAACTAAGAGTGAAAGAGATAATAAATAAAAAGCCATGACAAAAAGTGTCCTGGGAATGAAATAGTCTAGAATAGAAGCAGAACAAAATAATACAGAGTAATGGGGATCCAGGGTGAGAAACTACATGCCTAGACCTTTGTATTGGAGAAAACAGCATTTGCAGTAGGAAAGGAAGTTTAAGCCAGCCTGAAGTATGGATATGTAGAGTTGTATGATTGCCACAAAACCTTAAATTTTTTTTTAATCTTGCTTTTTGGCTTTGACAGAAGCAATCTGGTTCCTGTCAGTTCTCTTCAAAACATTGCTTGTAATACCATATTTTTCAGTCAATTCTGTGATAATCTTCTCCCTACTGTTTTATATTTCCCTCTGTTGCTTTCCTTTTCTAATGTATCAGGCTTCTTTTACAAAAGGCACTTTATGCCTTAGCCTCAGTTCTGTCCTGCTTAATACATTTTGATATCATAAATCTCTGCCGTTGTTTTGTCATTAATATATTTTTCACTGGTAGTATGGTTTTCTCTTGAGTTCTTATATTTACTAAGAGTGTCCAGTAAAAGTCCCTCTTTAAAAGTGACCTATTTCATTATGTTTTCAAAAATATGACAATTGAAGCAACTGGTAATTACAGCAAATATAATAATTTTATTATTATTTGTTTTTGTTCTTCTGCATTTTGTTGTACTTACTAGAACAGGGTATAATCTTTAACTGAAGCTGTGAGCTACTAGTGCATCTGTAAAGCTTCTGTTTGTGTTTTCTGTGAGCTGGCCATACAAGCCTAGGTATGCTCCATTCTCTTATATGGGAACACTAGGAGAAAAATGAAGGCAGTTTCAGGATAAGCAATGGTTTAGCCTCACCAGGCCAAGTGTCAGATTGATTATGGTAATTTTTGAGGCTTATGCAACTAATCTTGAACCTCTCCCAAAGCAAGATATTGCCTTCACCCTCTTTCTGTCAGCCCACTCTGCACCTCACC